>NW_026897047.1:0-27949 GCF_033153095.1 Gastrolobium bilobum | reverse complement strand
CACGGTTGAGACTCTTTCCGAAAGCTCAAGTCTAGATGGTCAGGACCGTTTCTGGTGAAAGAAATACGTCCTTATGGTACAGTGGAAATCAGTCCACTGATTCTGACAGAAGCTTCAAGGTGAATGGACGGAAGAGATAGAGGAAAGAAGAAAAATATCTAAAGTATAAAGAGCTTAAGCCTTCTAAAAGAGGCTTAAGCCCCAAAAATGATAAATCCTATCGGCCTCAGCGCGCTAAAGCTCCATGTATCGCGCTTAAGCGCGCTCCACGATTAGAAAAACATTTGGTTCTGCCTATCCGCGCTTAAGCGCAGGAGAGGAGGCTTAAGCGCGCTCCTCGAGCTTCAAAATCCAATCCCAGGGCGCGCTTAAGCCCTCAAATGGAGGCTTAAGCGCGCTAATTGAAGAAAAATAAGCCATTTGCCACTGCCTCTCCGCGCTTAAGCGCAGGTGAGGAGGCTTAAGCGCGCTAAACAATGAAAAAAGGCCATTTGGTTCTGCCCCTCCGCGCTTAAGCGCAGGAGATAAGGCTTAAGCGCGCTCCTCGAGCCTATAAACCCATACCCAGGGCGCGCTTAAGCCCTCAATGGAGGCTTAAGCGCGAAAACAAGAAAAAATAAGCCATTTGCCACTGCCTCTCCGCGCCTAAGCGCGAGAGAAGGAGGCTTAAGCGTGGCTCAACCTGGAAAAGCCCAACTCGGGTAGGGCGCTTAAGCGCCCGTAACCGCGCTTAAGCGCTACCCTATCAGCCCAGTTTTTTTAAAAAAAGCCCAAACCTTTCCCCCCCTTTCACACTTACACTTCCGTACCCCCCCTAATTTCTTCAAGAACGCTGCTAACCCAAACACCCTACATACACCGGACCACCACAACCGCCGGTGACTTCCACAACCATTGCCATTCCTTCCAACCCAAATTCGGTCACTTTCACATCCGACTTCGGAGACCACAACAATTCTTCACTACGGAATTACCACCCTCCAACCTCCACCGAGGAATTCTTTAAGGGCATTTAAAAAGAAATCATCTTCCAAGAAAACAGAGGTAAGAATTCTGCAACCTTATAATTACAACCTAGCATATGAATACCAATTAGATTCCACGATAATATCATTTAGGTTCTTGGAAGTTCGAACTGGGAATTCTGATAATTGTGCAGAAAACAAGTTTAGGGTTTCTGAGTTCACAACAATGGGAAAATTGGGATAGTTGTATACTCTGTTGTGCTTATTGATGTCAAAATTTCTGTTTCATCATGATGAATGTCAAGAACATACAATTCTTGATTTCTTTATTTCGGGTATAGTTCTATAAACTATCCTGATAGTAGGTAGGCATACCATTCGATGAAATGCCAAAACCAAATCTTGTTGTAGAAATGCTTGATAATCATGGGTACGTAGAAGTTGCAATTGACGAAGTGTAATAACCATGATAAGCTAAGCTGCATAAAGCTTTCGGGTCAGTTATAACTTGGCATATTGAGATGAGTCTAAAGCATATACATTCTATCATATATTTAAAAGTATGACATACAATTCTGGGATGGAATGGAATGGAATGAAATCAATATGGAATGGAATCATATTACTGCACTCCACTTGGCATTACTAGAGTTATAATAATAGGTTGCTATCAATTTTTCTATGAATCACATCCACACATTACTATAGGAATACCCTATGTTGATTGTAATGAGTTAAACATGAGTGATTGTGTTTTTTATCATACTGATACTAGAAAGACTAGGGTGAGTATCAAGTAGCCAAAGTGAGCATATTTCTGTATTGTCAACACATATGTTTTAACTCCTCACCAAGCTATATTATTATCCTATAATTCTGAGCATATAAAGTGGTACATTGATTCCAGATAGCTGTTATTATTTTTCAGAGTGCATCTGCACCAAATATGAGAATTGTAGTTCAAAGTTAACAAAAGAGAACTTGCAGATGAACACAGTTACCATGATATACAATGTCATACTTGTTCCCACTCATTAGCTCAATGAACTCATAATTGTGACCAATTTGTGTTTCCAGTTTGAGTCCATACATGTTTAATAATTTCAGCATACAACCTGATATTAATCTGGGAATTGTTTCGTGGAATTTGCACTGACTTGCAACTTTTTTGATTTTCAGGATATGGCTCCTAAGGATAAGACTTTGGGAAAAAGGGTCCGAAAGACCAAAGCCCCTGGAGGTGCATCTAGCTCCTCCACCCCTCCGGATTTTGACTCCCACAGGTTTAGGACAGCTGAACATGAAGAGAGATACAACAAGAAAGTGGCTGCCAAACCCATAATCAGGGAGAGGAAGATGCTCCTCCAGCAAGGGGAATATCCGGACATTTACAACAATTTGGTCCGAAGAAGATGGAAGTCTTATTCCAACTTCCTTACCGACAGCTCAGGCACAATTTGTAGAGAATTTTATGCAAACGCCTACAACTTTGATCAGGGAGCCCGCCGCGTATACATCAGCTATGTTAGAGGCAAGGAGATAGCCTATGATTCTAACACCTTACAGGATCTGCTCAAGACAGCCCATCACAAACCAGGAACAAGATGTGAGTACAGACAGTTACTCAATAAAGTTGAGTATGGACCTGCTAGAAGTGACCCAGCGTCTGATACTTGGGACCCTATAGAAGAAGCTGCACCTATTTTGGATACCATTGCCCTTCCAGGAGAAAACTGGGAGATGATGAAAAACAACATTCGTCCAAAATTGTTGCATCTTAACCAGCTCAAGCCAGTGGCCAAAGTATGGTTCCAGTTCATCATTAATAACATCTTGCCCACCACCCACACATCTGAGGTGCAGGTAAAGAGAGCAACACTTATACACACCATCATGACTGGGGGCACAGTTGATCTTCCGACAATCTTAGCAGATGGTATCTACGACTTTGCACACCAGACATCTGCAAAAGCTGCCATCGCACACAGCTCTCTCATCCAGACCCTGTGTCATCGGGTCGGAGTAGAGATACCCACTGAGCCCAGGCTAGTGGAAGTGTGCCCCCTATTGATGCTGCTCTCATCCGAACAACCATGGGTGTCCCATCTACTCCCCCATCATCTCCAGCACCTCCAGTACCAGCAGCAGCACCAGCCCGACGGGCACGACAGCCAGATATCCCTGCTATATGGGAGGTAGTGCAGTCACTGCAGCGTCAGCAGAGATCTATGCAGAGGAGAGCTAGATACTCTCAGAGCAGACAGATGGCCTTTCAGGATTATATGAGTACACAAATAGTGGAGTTATTCCGCCAGAGAGAGATTCCGGCATTACCCTTCGAGTATCCAGCATATGTTGGATCTGATGAGGAGGCCCCATGCACGACCACTGCTGCTGACACTGAGACGACTACTGCTGAGAGTGATGCAGTCCACATAGATGATGCCACTGCTGCTGAGGCCATAGTTAGAGATGACCAGGAGGATGCAGAAGATGAGGACACACCCACCACTGATATGGAAGAGGACTGATCCTCATATCAGTTTATCTGTTTTCAGACTTTTATTTTTTATTTTGCTGTTTTTACTATTAGTCTAGTGCATGTTGATATGGATGTATATTGAGCCTGACCTGACATGACTGATTTTTTTTTGAATATATGACATGCTGACGTAGTTTCTTTATCTGTGACATGTGTGCAGAGTACAATATCATTTTTTTCTGATATCTTGCTTAGGATTCTTTTTAGATTTAAATTTATTGCTGAGGACAGCAAGATTTAAATCTGGGAATGGGTACCCACGCAATTTATCAGACCATAAACTTCACATGGTTGGAAGGAGAAACTCATGATTACACGGAGTACACAGAAATATCCAATTTACAAATGCAGTTTTTCAGGGGAGTTTCTTAATATTATTTTCATATTATAGTTCATTATTTTTTATATTATTTAGTATTAGTTTATTTTAGAATTATTTTGATTTAGTATTAGTTTATTTTAAGGTCTTCATATATATTAGTTAGTTTACTATTTAAGTTTTTCTTTTTAAATTAGTTTTAAGACCCATTCCATCCTTAGTCAATAAATAATTAGTGGATCTTAAGAGATTTTCCATTGTGCTTGATATGGATGCATAATGAATAATTACATGAAATTGGTTGATAGTTGATATCAAGAGTATAATGATGTAAATAAATTTTATTTTCGTACATAAATGAGCGTCAGTCAAGCATGCTTCATAGTTCACTGGAATAAGAGAAGAATAACTAGAGTGATCAAAGAGAGAGTGGAAATAAGTCTCACATCCTTAGCCGTAAGCTTTTGAGCCTAAACAGAATTTTTTTTTTGTGGTGTGAACTTTACTGTTGAATCACTCTAGAACTTGTTTTGTTTCTCTTTGAAATGGTCTGTAGTATACAATTGTTGAAATGATAGAGGCAATTCTTTTTAAAAGCTAGATAGCCAAATAGCCACCTGAAGGTTTATTCTTAGATTAAGCCCTTCTGAGCCGAGGCCTGTTTGTTCATTGACAGTACATTATGAATAGCCATTCCATACACATCCTCACCTGAACTGATTAATTTCAAAATTAAATGAGGAACTAGATAGGATTGAAACAAAAAGAGAAAATCAAACTCTAAGTGTATGGAGGAAAAGGTGAAAAGAAGGAAATTGCCACAAGGTGGTGGAAAAAGGAAATGAAAAGAAAAAGGTTGAACTGCTTATCTGTACAAAAACAGAAAAAGAAAAACAAAAGGAAGAAGGAAAAGAAATAAAAGACTTATATTATATGAATAAGTGGAAGAAGAAAAGAGGAGGAAAATAAGAGAAATCTGTTTACTATATGTTGAACAGTTAAACTAGTTCCTCTTTGAAGTTGAATTTTGATCAGTTATCCTAAGCCACTTACCCAGATGATTCCTTCCCTTTTACCTAAAGCCACGTTACAACCTTAACAAAGACCTCTTGATTGACTTTGTATACTAGTAAGACTGTGGAGAGTGAGAATATAAACAAGCTTATGGTAGTGTTAATGCAGTAAAGTAGGAGTGAAACACATACCCTTAAACACTGAGTGTGAGTGAATAAATAAAAATCCAGTGAGAGGGTGTTGTGGAAATTAAATTGTACTACTCTTTCTTTTGAGAACGCATGTTATGATTTTATGACTGGTGAATTATGACTGTTTGCTTGAAATTGATGTGTCATTGATTTTTAATAAGTCTGAATACTTTGATATCTCATTATAGATCAGTTTTCTGCCTGTTATTCATCAAGCATGACTAGCCGTCTCCAAACTTTCCCATAGTTTTATTCTAATTAATTGCTGAGGACATCAATGTTCAAATCTGGGAATTGTTTGATAAACCTTTAGTTTATCGTATTTTATAGACTAAATTAATATAAAATATCAAGTTAAATAAGTCAAAAACTAGGGTTTAATATAATAATCACGAACATTATCTGAATT
Organism: Gastrolobium bilobum; assembly: GCF_033153095.1. NCBI lineage: Eukaryota > Viridiplantae > Streptophyta > Magnoliopsida > Fabales > Fabaceae > Gastrolobium > Gastrolobium bilobum. The sequence continues at coordinate 22,509 of NW_026897047.1, read as the reverse complement.
TTTGTTTAATGGAATCATCTTTGCTATTTTTTAGGGATTTGTTGACAAAAGGAGTCAAAGATGAAGATTGGATAAATAGAGATCACAACTAGAAAAGATGAGATCAAGAGATGATAGAAGAAGATCAAAAACAATAAGATTGAAGATCTTATCAAGTTGTTAGAAGTGGGAGCTTAAGCCCCCATTCAGAAGCTTAAGCTCCCTAAAAACACAAATAGCTACTGCCTCTGGGCGCTTAAGCCCCCAACTCAGGGCTTAAGCGCGCCACAAGAAGAAAAAGTTGTCGCGAGGAGCGCGCTTAAGCGCCCTTCAAAGAGCTTCAGCGCGCAACGCGAGTCAAAAATCACTGTCCTAGGGCGCTTAAGCGCGCTACAACAGGCTTAAGCGCCCCGACAGATCCAACTTAGGCCCATTCGAGTTTTCTACTAGGATACGAACTCTTGGTCAATAAAAGGGCCATTGGGGAACAGAAATACAGAACTTTTACATTGCAAAACAACTTTTGGGTGCTTGGAGGCTGAAGGAACGCGGAGGAACATCATATTCATGTTCTTGAGCGGCGGAGACGGATCAACGTCAAGTGTTCACTGGAGATATTGAAGATCCACCAATCACTTATGGAGTTTGGGGGAGCTTTTCTATTTTCTTTTGTTCTTGATTTTGCTATGTCCGGCTAGTTCTTTAAGTAGTTAGGGTTAGATGGATTTTAGTCAATTTATTATGTTTTGAACAATTCGCTGTGTTAATTTTCCTTTATATCATGAATGAAGTTATCTGTTTTTAATGCTTTATATAGGCTTGAATCTTATATAATGATCATCGGTGAATGCATGACAATAGGGATGTTGGTGTGTGATCCATACCTGATAACTTCATCGTAAACGCTATGATTCTAGGGATAGACATAGAATTTGCGTAACCTTAAGATTCTTGAACTTAATGCTTGCATTCTTGGGGAATAACTGGGGAACTAGGGTTCTTTCAAGTTTGTAAAGGTTTTAGGGTAACAAGGGATTGAGCTCTAATAACACGCGAAAGAATTGGTTAGATTGATATTAAGGACGATTAACGTAAAGAAGGACTTCGAATCATAATAAGGAGATTAAAGGAAATCGAACCCCTAGCTACGTTTTTATTTTATTAGTTAAATCACACCTTTAATTTCTTGTCTTTAATTCTTGCAAGTAATTAGCCTAATATTTAATATTTTAATTTTGTAATTCAAATCCTGTTTCCAAATACACTTTCGATTGTCCAACTAAGTTTGCGATAGTGAATTAGTGCTTGAACCGTAATCCTCGTGGAAACGATCTCTTACTTAATCATATATTACTTGTACGATCGGTGCACTTACCGTGAGTAGCAACACTCCATTTTCCTTATTTACAAATTCCATTGTGATTCAAGTAGCTATTTTTGGATTCTTGCAAATTTTCCTGGTTTTGAGTTAGATTTCATCATTTTTGACCTTGTGTTTATGCAACTGTGATATTGTGGGTTTCTTGTTGTTACGGTGATTTGGGTTTTTTTTTTAGTGGACGATTTGGGTTCCTTTTATTAAAATATTACTTTTTATTAAACATTACATAGGCTTCCCAACCATTAAATTCTATTTTCTTGCCATTTATCAGTTGAATTCCAGCAAGTTGGCTTTTTAATTTTAAAGCTGCATGTTGCTTCGATAGTTATTTGTTTTATTATTGTTCCCTGTATTACATGATAAATTTTTAATTTTTTTTTTAAAAAGAGGCTTAGAGAAACACATCATGCTTTGAAAAATATACAAAGATGAGGTGATTTTACCGCCTTATATGATAGGAACATGTATTAATCTACATCACCATTTAGAAATCATTACTACAAATTGCTCATATAGAGGTGTTTGTTCTATAACATTTATAGCTTGTATTATGCCGATATGATTATGTGGTGGTTAAGCATTCTTGTTTCTCCTTCACTGAAATTTTTTTTATTAGGTGTATTCTGTGTGGAAGTGATTCGAGAAACAAGATGAGATTTGATGTCTGTAAGAAAATAGCAAAGATTCAGCATTAGGATTCTATAACATCTACCTTTAGAGGCCAGTCGAATATGTCATTCATGCCAACCTAATTGTGAAGCAGAGTAAGTTGTTTTATCTTATGTAACTTTTTCTAATCTATTTGTTGACTTGTTAAGCAGGCAGTTGATATTGGTTCTGTTTCTTTTAAAATAATTTGTTTGTTATTTCAATGCATTACCTTCATTTTTGGATATCCACATATGCTTTAAGGATATGGTTATATTTAGGTATCTTATAAAATATGGAGAAGTTGCTAATGAATTTGCAAATTCATTGCTGCTAGTGTTTACATGGTCATTGTTTCGTTACTTACTGCTGTATATAAATCAAAGTCCTCTTAATCTATTTCATCAATAATGACTGGAAATGAATATGATTACAAAAAAGACTAATAAAAACTAACTTAATCAATGTAATAGGAAGAGAACAACTATGCAAAAAGGAAGATATGGTCATGCTTATTGTGTGCTGCTGAGTTAATGGAATGCCATGTTGAGTTAATGGAATCCCCAGTTTTGCTGCTATACCAGATGCTTAAGTTATACCTGCAAGCAATGATAGTTAACTAATTATAATAGAATCACCACTATTTCGCCTTCTCTATTTAGAAAACATTACAGAATTCAAAAATCAATAGATATCTCTCTGATGTTAAAAACATGATCAATTTAAACAAAAACAATAACAGGTTATATGGTCACAATCGCAATCACGTTTCAAGCTTTTCATTCATATTCTTTTTCAATAAATTTACAATATGAATGCCATACTTACTTTACATAGGTCCCTGTCTATTTTAATGTATGCATATGCTTCTACTGTTTACAGGTAGAAAAACACACACACTAATTCCCCACTCTTTAAAAGTAATGCAGTTGACATTGGGTTAGTGCCAATTGATATTTATGAGGATGCAACTCTTACTATGACCAGTTTCGCTAGATAAAGATATCAACAACACACCTGGAACATCTTTCACTTGGATACCTTGCTGTCAACGAAACTTTAATTACCACTGTTGTTTATGAGGATGACATTTATGAAGTTGCCACTACATGGAACTTTAATTACCTCTGTCAATGAGATATATAATGCATTGCTATTAACTCATTTGGTGCCCATTGCATTTTAGCGTGGCACTGATTCCTCATGAATAAAAGTGACATTGGGCAACACCAACAACTCCATCCACAGGATAGTTTTAACTTTCTCATATATTATTATATTTGATATTTTTTTAATATCTCTTCTTCAAAATATTTAATAGACTTGTTCATCAGTGTATGTCGCAAGCTTTTGCTTCCACTTTTAGCATTGTTTGTTCCAAAATATTAATTATTTACCTAAGTCTTTGATTAGAACATTTCCTAAATTTTTATTTATAAAAGAAACATTATTATTATAATTATGCTATGCTAATGGTATTGATATTTTTTGGCTCCCTTATTTCAATATTTTTTTATTATGTAATTGCAGGCTTTGGAGGCACTCTGACCATTGCCGGGAGTTGACAATATTCATCTATTGGCCATGAGCTTCAAAGTCATGGATCCTCATCTCTTGCAATTTAGTTTAGGTTTTTTCTATATAATATTGATGGATGTGTAACAGTTATTACTAAAATGTAATATTCGAATTTTGTAAAAAAAATTATATACGTAATGAATAAATTTTATAATTTATCTCATTTTTTATAATTTTTAGATTATGATAATTTATCAAATATTATACGCATATATAATGTAAAAATATCAATAAAAAAATCAAATAACAAAAAATTCAATTTAATTCTCAGGATGATTTGTTAATAACATTTTATAATTGCTTTTCAAAGTGAAATTTGCGACTGTTTTAAACCGACGTGACATTGACGTGACGTTTTAAAGAAATGCTTTCCAACTTTTTCTTTTCCCTTGAATCGCCTTTGAAACCGTCGTGGATAAGTGTGCAGCGGTTGTTCCAGCGGGTCTTTAAACCGACGCTGAATACCCTCTCGACGATTGTATCTGCGTCCGTTTTTGAACCGCCTCCTGCATAATTTTAAGATGGTTTTAACCGCCGCAAAACAATAAAACAACGGTCGCAGAATACCACTTTTGTTGTAGTGTTCATTTCACGGTTAGTTATGTATATTTCGGTTAAGTTCCATTTTGAGTAATAGTTATTGGAAGTCACGTCATCACCATCACATGAAAAAGGATCACAGCCACATCAGCAAACGAATCATGCAACGGAATAACTGCATATTATTATTTGTTATACAGTTTGTTAAGCTTTGTTTTAACTTTTCCCGCGTGAACTGATGTATAAATAGATAAGACTGTGTATCATGAGATCATTATCTTTTCAATAATGAAATTCAGTATTCATTTCTAGATGGTATCAGAGCTCTGAATTGGAGCTCTGGTACACAAGAGAGGTTTGTTCTTTGTTTCAAGATTCTTTCACATCACTATGGAAGAACAAGTTACGTCAACTGCAGGAACTATATCGCATCGATTCCACCTGCAACAACTCCAAATTTTTACACAAATCCAGCTAATCCCTACTTTCTGCATCCAAATGAATCGCCATCACAGATTCTCGTTTCTCCATTGCTGAATGCAAGCAACTATCATACCTGGTCCCGATCGATGACAGTAGCATTGATTTCGAAAAATAAAATTGGTTTCATTGATGGAACCATAGTTTCCCCATCAGAAACTGATCCAAACTATTCGGCTTGGCAAAGATGCAATAACATGGTGAGTGCGTGGATTCGTAGATCCACTTCTGAAACCATTGTACAATCCATTATATGGATCGAGAAAGCACGAGATATCTGGCTTGACCTTCGCAAAATATTTTCAAGATCTAATGTATTTCGAGTCTCCGATCTCCAAGAAGAGATTTATCGGCTACAACAAGGAGACAGGACAGTCACAGAGTACTTCACACAGTTGAAGACACTGTGGGATGAACTGGAAAACCTCAAGCCACTTCCAATATGTACTTGTGCTATTCGCTGTTCATGTGGAGGATACGTGAAAATGAAAGAGCAACGCGAAAGAGATCACATCATCAGATTCTTGAAAGGCTTAAACGAACAATACTCTCAGGTTAGATCCCAGATCATGTTGATTAATCCATTACCAGAAGCTACTAATGCTTTTTCACTAGTTGTCCAACAAGAAAGACAGTTTCAAGGAGAAGGAAGATTAGGAAATGTTTCCAATTCTTAAGCATTTGCTGCTATGGTGGATTCGTCTCAAAGAAACTATGGTGGCAGAGGCTTCAGAGGACGTGGTAGAGGATTCATAACTGGACGGGGCCAAGGTATCAACAAAATATGCATGCATTGTGGGAGAAACAATCATACAATTGAGACCTGTTTCCACGTTCATGGATTTCCTCAAGGATATAGGCCAAAGTTCAATACAACACAGAATGTTCACACTGTGAATCGAAATCCTCAAGCTAATTTTGTTGCTGAGAGGCTAGATATTAATGCCTCAGTCTCATTTTCCAACAATCAATATCAACGCATCTTGGATCTTCTTGAAAAGAATAGTCTCAATCCAACAATTAAGGTATTTAATTAATTAATTATGCGAAATTGGGAATTGATTCCATAATTGACTCTAATAATTATTATGAGGCTTTAATAATTATAGTAAGTGAGTAATAATGCTGAGAGTCATTTTTCAGAAGAAAAGTGCAGATACCGGTTCTGCTAGTCGGTATAAATGCGTGCCAAAAAAGTATCCCGAAAAATTAATGTAAGTGCATGATAATTACTAGAATAATATGTAGGACTTGTAAAACGAGTTTCAAGTCCAGATAATGAGAACTGGTGCTAGAAATCGGTACTGGCTTGAAAAAGCGCGTACCGGAAAGGTGCTTAGAAAATTATAAGAAAAATATGATAAATCTTAGAAAATTGTGTAGTTTCATAATCCAAAGTTTGGGATTAAAATGCTAATCGAAGGAATTAAAGATAATACTGTGTGTTAATTGGGTAAGTGGCTATAAATACCCTTGTTAAGGGCATGAAACCCTAGGTTTTCTGTTGCTACGTGAATGCTGGAGTGGCTGGTCAGTTGCTACTGTTCCATTGAGCTTTCTTCACCATTTTGGAGATCAAGTGTCAATTTTGCTTGGTTTCTTCACCTCCAAACACTTGAGCCTTGTGTGAGTGGCCTTTGTGAGTGTGTAGAGAGTTGTGGTTCTGAGTTGAAGGACTGTTTGAAGTCAGTTTGTGGGCTGAGTGGTCTTGTGTGAGGGTGAGAGCTTCCTACTTGGCTTGTAAAGCTTCAAGAAGCTTCTTTGTGAAGAAATGACCAACCTTTGTGTTGCATTTTCGTACACCTTATTTTCAGAACCTGTAGAGGCAGTGTGGTGAGCTCCTTGAGCCATTGATCCTCTGTTTTGAAATTTGGTGAGTTGTACCTACCTTGAGCTTGTGTTTTAATGGATTAAAGGTGTGATCTTTGCATGTTTAAGGGATTAATCAAGTAACCAACTGGGGTGTGGACCTTAATCAGTATAAAGATGCATGCTTTAACGTAAGTGAGTGTTAAAAATGGAACCTTGGATGGATATCTTCACGAAATGCATTTTCTGCATTCTGTCGTAAATATCCGGATATGCGCCCGATGAATATCCGGATATGTGATATCCAGATATGGGTTTTGAGTATCCGGGTATTAGATATCCGAACATGGGATTCTGGATATCCGGATGTGGCATATCCGGATATGTACAGTGAGATATCCGGATATTGCATATCCGGATATGGTCCCGAGGAATATCCGGATATTCTGGGATTTCGTAGAACAGCAGCTGTGCTGTGTGTACAGTAGGCTATTGGGGGTTCGTGGACCCTAGATTGATGAAGTTGAACTTCTGTAATTAATGAACTAAGTCAGAATCAAGTGATTAAGGACTTATGGCTTGGTATGGAGCCTTAAGACCTTAAACATAAGGAAAGGCGTTGTCTTTAAGTTATATGCTTGTGTTGCATTAGTATTGATATAGTATTGGTCCATAACAGATTGTGAATCTGCTGTGTTTGGACTTTGAGCTGTGGACTCTTGGCTTTTGGAGTTAGCTTGCAAGGTAAGCTTTCGTGTCCTCGGTTTAGCCATGTTGTGGTTCCACCATGTCCCATGGGGGTATGGTTTATGCATGCTGTGTACATGCTTTTGGATATTTGATATGTTGATTGAACTTTACATGTAATGGCTTTTAATATGCATGTGTTGTTTCATCTTGACGGGAAGCCTGGGTATGTAGCGCCATACAAGACGGTGTACCGGGGTGAATGCAAGTGGTACTTGCACGGTGTGTAGGTGATAGACGTATACCTGCACTGTCTCTGGCCAGTAGATTAGTATCGACACACATGGCATGATTATCTGCTGCATTGCATTGTTTTAGAAATGATAAATGATAAACTGTTTTTGAACTTATATTGCACATGTAAGTGAGCTTGGGGTGGAAGATCCTTGAGGACTCACTGACTTATTGAGATTTCTAGATTAGAGATCTTACCCCACGTTTGGGGAATGCTTATTTCAGGATCAGGTAGTATGAGTACTGATGCCTCAGGCGGCGGGAGGCCGGAGCTTAGCTGATTATGTTTTACTGCTTATGTTAGCATGACTGGATTTGGATGTTGTTTATGTTTTCCGCTATTTATGATATGTTGTTGTTGAGACTGATGTTGGGCATGTTGCCTTATTTGAGTGAGCATGGGGATTGTCCATAACACTTTCTGTTAGTACTTGTAGTTTGGAGTTGTATAAACTGTTAGATGGTCCGGTCTACGTTGTTGTAGTTCCGTGACTAGAGCCACGCTTATATTATCTATGTTTTGAGGTATTTCAGTTAGTTGTTTTATTGCAATTACATGCAGGCGATGTTTTATTAATTGATTATTAAGCAAGTTGGTAATGTTAATGGCATCATAATTGAAAAGAAAAAGTAATTCCGCATTTTAATTAAGCGCAGCTTAATACGATATTATGATAACATTACCGGATATACATACGGGGTGTTACAGATCCAGCCATGCACTCCACGAATTTCACACAAGTCTCCAACATCCAAACTGAGAATATTTCAGATCCAGCTATCCATGACACTCAATGGATCCTGGATACAGGTGCAACTGATCATGTTACCTATCTTAAGTCACATTTTACTTTTATTGAAAAGATTAAACCTGTTTCGATTCATTTGCCAAATGGTACATGTGTCACAGCTTGTTTTGCAGGAACAATACCTATTTCTCCTAAACTCATTTTGTTGAATGTCCTATACGTTCATGACTTTAAAGTGAACCTTATGTCAGTGACCAAATTGTTAAATGTCCATTCATATTGTCTAACTTTTCATTCCTATTCTTGCCTTATACAGCAGCCACATACCCTGGCGACGATTGGTATAGCTGAACAAAGAAATGGACTATATATGATATCCAACAAGATAAATGGAGCAAAGGTCAAGGAGTCTAAAATAGATGTTGGAAGTCTCTGTAATAGTGCAAATAATTGTAACAAGAATAAGAATAACGGTGATCTTACATTGTGGCACCAATGTCTTGGTCATGTATCTGAATCTATTTTGAAAGAAATGTCATTAGTTTTTCCTTTCATCCAGTTTCATCATAACGGTGTATGTGATGCTTGTCAATTTGCTAAGCAACATCGTCTACCATATAATATCAGCACATCCACATCAGCAAAAGCATTTGATCTTGTGCACGCAGATATTTGGGGGCCTTACTTTGAAGCCTCCATTGATGGTCATCGATACTTCCTTACATTGGTCGATGATTATTCACGGTTTATATGGATAATCTTAATGAGGAATAAATCTGAAACTCGAACACAGTTGCAACATTTCTTCAGTTATATTGAAAATCAGTTTAATGCTTCATTAAAGGCAATTCGCAGTGACAATGGAGTTGAGTTTCTCATGACTGAATTGTACTTGAAGAAGGGTATTATTCATCAACGATCATGTGTTGAATGCCCTCAACAAAATGGCATTGTAGAATGCAAACACCAGCATGTTCTAAATGTCGCACGAGCATTATTATTTCAGTCCCATTTGCTTATCACATTGTGGTCATATGCTATTACTCATTCAACCCACCTCATTAACCAAACCTGCACTCCTCTCCTCAAAAACAGATCACCCTATGAGCTGCTATACAACACACATCCTCCTATAATGGACCTAAAGGTCTTTGGATGCCTAGCCTATGCTTCTACTCTTCAAGCACACCGAACCAAATTTGAACCTAGAGCCCGTAAGGCTGTCTTTCTTGGATACAAGAGTGGTGTAAATGGTTATCTGCTTTATGACCTCACTTCTCATGAACTTTTCCTTTCCCGTAATGTGGTTTTCTTTGAACATGTCTTTCCATTCCAAACCTCCATTACCCCATCCAGCTCTACATCTATCCCTTTACCTACAAACACATTAGCCTTAGACTTTGACACATACATTAACCCAAAACTCCCTCCTAACCCACATCCTTCACCTACTGCACGTGGTGAACCTGACGTAAATGATGAATTTGTTCCATTATGTGGCTCTCCTTATGACACAGCCACATCAGGCTTTCCAGCATATGATCCTACAGACACAGCCACATCTGTCATGCCATCTACACAGAGTTCTTCACCTTTGCTTCAACGATCATCACGTGTTCGTGTTCCACCAACTTATCTTGCTGATTATCACTATAGTTCACTCAATGTTCATCATGCTAATACTTGCCAAGGTGTGCAATCTCCATCCACCAAATACCCTCTTATTGACTTTTTGTCTTACTCTCATTGTTCACCCTTTTACCATCATTTTTGCTTGAGTATTTCCACCCATACAGAACCTACCTCATACAGTCAAGCTGTGAAATCAGAAAGTTGGAGACAAGCCATGGATTCTGAGTTAGATGCTTTAGCTCTGAATAACATATGGTGTGTGACAGATTTGCCTCCTGGAAAGCAACCCATTGCTTGTAAATGGGTCTATAAAATAAAACATAAGTCTGATGGATCCATCGAGCGTTTCAAAGCTTGTCTTGTGTAAATTCAAGCCAAAAACAGAAAGATTATGAGTTAATTCTCAGTAAAAAGGCAACGTTTAGTGTTGCTTTGCTTAAATTCCAATTTCAGAAATGTACAACTGATTTTATGCTTAACTTGTAGGAAAAGCAAACAAATCTGGAGCAAAATGAGGATTTGCCAAAGTAAAGACCCATGCTCACAGCGTGGATGTCACGCTGGTAGCGTGGGAATCCAGAGGCAACCACGCTCGCAACGTGGATTCCACGCTGATAGCGTGAAAAATTTCCTTCTTCCCATGCCCACAGCGTGGATATCAAGCTGACAGCATGGACATCCAGAGGTATCTGCGCCCACAGCGTGGATCTGACGTTGAGAGCGTCAGCGTGCGAGACTACAATTCTGTTTTGTCTAAAAGGGTAAACTTGGAAGACCTAAAAGAGTATTATAAAAAGGAGGCTCATCACAGAATTAGGTATCTAGACCAAGGAGACCGTCGTGATGAAAGAGAAGAGCTTCGGAGAAGAATTCTTGATCATCTTCATTCTTTCATCTCTCATTCTTTCATCCCATTGAATATTGAATATTGATTTATTAACAATGAATATGGTTGGCTAAGTTTTTCTTTAGTGTAGTTAGGGTCACAAACCTTATGTGAACCCTTGTTACGAAGGATTGGTTTATTTTCTCCCGTTTATATAAATTTCTTTATCATTACTCTGTGCGTAATTCCTATTTTCTTTATTAGAATTGATTACTCTAATAGTTGATAATAGTCTGAGGGTTAGAACCCTAGATAGGAATATTGGGGTTCTCATCTTGAAAGGGGGTAAGATAACGATTAGTATGCATGCTAGGAATAGATGTATGTTAATTGCAGATGTTTTAATTATCGTATTCATTGCTTAATTCTCATGAGGGGTTACTAAGGGATTAGGATTCCAACTGAGGTTAAAGGGTTAAATTACCAAGGGATTGGAATTTAACTAATTATTTTAGATGATATTTATCTGAGTTTTTATATAAATAAGTGTTTTTAAATCAATCCAAAGTAATAAGCTGGGATCATATAGTGAGTGTTTCCTAGCTACAATACTCTTCTCATATTTACAAATCTCTTCTCATTGTTGTTACAATCTCATTCTTCATCACAGAAAAATCATAAAAACAAGTTTTTATTTTTAGTCCTCATATTCACACCAATTGACAATACTTGTCAAAACCATTTGAACTCATCCGTTCTTTAAAGGAATATTAATTAATATAAGATCACAATCCCTGTGGAGATGAACATTATTTATCACTTTATTACTTGTGCGATCGGTATACTTGCCGGGAAGCATCAGTCGCAAAGGGATTCACACAAATGGAAGGCATTGACTTCTTTGATACGTTCAATCCAGTAGCAAAGCTCAACTCCATCAGAATCCTCTTAGCTCTTGCCGCTGCAAAGGGATGGTTTCTTTATCAACTTGACGTCAACAACGCCTTCCTCCATGGAGATCTCCATGAGGAGGTCTATATGGTCTTCGTCAAGCCAGTAGACAATGGCACGCCAAGATTTCTTCGTTTTTGATTTCCATTTGTTACCAGCAAACTCATGCTGACCACTCCATCTTTACCCTTCAGAAACAGTCTTCCTTCACTGTCCTACTTATATATGTCGATGACATTGTGCTTTGTGGAGATGATATGTCCGAAATCAACCGTGCTAGATGACTTCTAGATGAGAAGTTTCAAATAAAAGATCTTGGGGAGCTGCGTTATTTTCTTGGTTTGGAAATATCCCGTTCTTCCAAGGGTATTGTCCTTAATCAACGAAAATATGTGTTAGAAGTCATTTTAGACGCTGGTTTACTTGGAGGTAAACCAGTTAGTACCCCCATGGAATCCGCCGTCAAGATTAGTTCTTCTCAGGGAGCACCTCTTTCTGATCCTTCTGTCTTTCGCCGCTTGATTGGTCGGTTACTTTATTTGACCACCACTCGGCCGATATATGCTATGCCGTTCATCGTTTGAGTCAATATGTGGCCCAGCCTACTGATGTTCATCTTACTGCCGCCAAGCGCATCTTGCGTTACTTGAAGGCTGCTCCAGGACGTGGCCTTTTCTTTCCCTCTAACAGTGATCTTCGCATTCAAGCCTTTGCTGATTCAGACTGGGCTTCATGCTCAGACACTCGGAAATCTGTTTCCGGTCTTTGTATATTTATTGGCCCAACTTTGGTCATTTGGCAATCCAAGAAGCAGTCCATTGTCTTTCGGTCATCCTCAGAGGCCGAGTATAGAGCCTTGGCCAACCTCGCTTGTGAGCTCTAGTGGGTCTAGTTCTTACTTCAAGATCTTCGTATTCCTTGGTCACGTCCTGCTTCTGTCTATTGTGATAGTCGTTCGGCCATCTACCTGGCTCACAATCAAACGTTTCACCAACGTTCCAAACACATTGAAATTGATTGCCATGTGACTCACAACTTGATTAAATCTGGCCTCCTCCATTTGCTTCCTATTTCTTCTTCTGCTCAAGTGGCTGATGTGTTCACCAAGCCACTGTCATTTTCGCTATTTCATTCTTCATTCTCCAAGTTGGGGATGTATGATATTTATCGCCCAACTTGTTGGGGGGGGGGGGTATTGGAAGTCACGTCATCACCATCACATGAAAAAGGATCACAAACACATCAGCAAACGGATCATGCAACGGAATAACTGCATATGATTATTTGTTATACAGTTTGTTAAGCTTTGTTTTTAGTTTGTTAAGCTTTGCTTTAACTTTTCCCGTGTGAACTGATGTATAAATAGATAAGACTGTGTATCAGATCATTATCTTTTCAATAATGAAATTCAGTATTCATTTCTAGAATAGTAGCTTTTTTTTAGTTAGTATAACAGCAAGTTGAGAAGAGGAGCGAATTCATAATAAATGAAAAAACCTGAGTTGATCTTCTCATGAATGATATGATAGTCTATCTCAATGTGCTTGATGCGTTTATAAAATGAAATACAGGGTTGTGTGCCAAATAGATGGCCGAAATAGATGGCCGACTGGTTATTACAAAATACTGAAATTGGTTGAGACAAAAGGGAGATGTAGATCTCTGAGAAGGTAGGAAATTCAATATAGTTCGCAAGATAGGGCAGCAATGACCCCATATTCTGATTCAATCGATGAATGTGACACCGTATGTTGCTTTTTGGATTTATAAGAGATTAAGGCATGTCCAAGAAACCTACAATATGATTATGGATCTAATTGAATCAAGGAAATATCTCGAATCTGCCTCAACAAACTTGAATGGTGTAAGATTATTTGTAGTGGGGAAGAAAAGACCATTAGAGGGTGAACCTTTTATATATTAGAGAACTTGGGTGACAACTTTGTGATGGACATCCATTGTTTTGTAGAGTATAGGCATATGTCGGGCAAGCAAAGACGTTTGGAAGTTTGAAGGGGAAGGAAAGGAAGGGGATCCAAGCGGGAAGGAAGGGAAGAAAATTGAAGGGTATTTCCTTCCCTTGTTTGGGAGTAAAAAAAATGGCAAGAAAGAAATTGGAGGGTTAATGAGATAATTTTTTACAATTTTACCATTTTTTAAAAATTAATATAAATATTATATTTTACAAAAAGAATTAAATTTAAAATTTCGAAACAAAATTATTTATCTATTTTTCATAATACTAAAAAAAATCATATTTTCTACGAAATTTTTACGTTGTAAACAATGAAAATTCCATCAAAAAATAATTTTTCTACCAAAACACTTTTCATCGAAAAGTGACTGAATTTTTATACGCTGAAATTTTTTATAGAAGTAAATTTTTTGTCGAAATTTAGTTTCCGTCAAAAGTTTTGACGAAAATGATTTCTTAAATATTTTTGACGGAATATTTTCTGTCCAAAATTTTCAATGAAAATGTGTTACGACGAAAATTTTGATGGAAATTTTTTTGTCAAAATTTTTAAAGGAAATGATTTTGTCAAAATTTTCGATGAAATTTAGATTCCGTAAAGAATTTTGACTGAATATTTTTTCAGTTGAAAATTTTTACAGAAAAATTTTTCGTTAAAATGTTTTACGGAAATATTTTTTGTCAAAATTTTGATAGATATTTTTTATCGAAAATATGGACAGAAATGTTTTCGTCCAAAATTTTGACAGAAATTATTTTTGTCAAAAAATTTGACGAAAATTTGCGACGAAATATAGATTCTTTAAAGAATTTTGACGAAATTCTTTTTTCATTAAAATTTTTTATAGAAATTATTTTCGTCAAAATTTTTATAAATGGAAATTTTTTGATGGAAATGTGTACCGTTGAAAATTTTGAGGGAAATATTTTTCGTCAAAATTGTTGACGATTATGTTATTTTGTCAAATATTTTGAGGAAAATATTTTCACGAAATTTAGATTTCGTAAAGAGTTTTGACAAAAAAAATTTTGTCTGAATTTTTTGCAAAAATATTTTTCATCAGAAATTTTCACTAAAAATGTGTTCCGTTGAAAATTTTGATGAAATATTTTCTGCAAAAAAAATTGATGGAATTGCTTTTCATAGAAAATTTTCGATTGAAATGTGTTGCGTCGAAATTTTCAACGATAAGTTTTTTCGTGGAAAAGTTTGATGGAAATATTTTCATTGAAAATTTTGACAGAATTTAGATTCTATCAAGAATTTTGACTGAATTTTTTCTGTAAAAGATTGATGCCAATGATTATTGCCAAATCTTGTTCTGTCTCTAATTTCATCTTCTGTTTCGACGAAGATTTTTGCTCATCTCTATTTTCTAAGTAATATGATTTTCGTCAAAAATTGCATCACTGTTTTAGAAGAAATATATTCCGACGATAAATTATGTCAGTATTTGAGACTTTTCTAATAATATCACATTTAAAAATGATTCACATTTATGTAGTTTCATATTTTAATGCTAAGGGTAAATACGTGATTTCTAATATTTTCTCTCTCAAATCCCCCAAATTGGATGAACTTTAATTTTAAGGATGAAAAGAGTTTTGAAGAATTTTATAAAAATCATCAATTTCCTTCCCCCAATTTTAAAGTAGAAAATTACAGCTTTTCAATGCCATCACAGTATATAATGCATATGCAATGTTGACTTAAATTCCTTGGTTAAGTGTTTCTCTAATCAACTTTGAGCTTGAAGTGGAATGACGTGGGCCTTATAACCAAGCTTTATTTTCTCTGCAAAATGATAATTATCATAGAAAATAGTGATATTATTCCATATATTTTTAATTTTCCTTTCACAAAATGGCATATGATTTAGTAATATCTCAAAACCAGTTTGAAAAGACCACATATCACATTAAATGCAATGCTAATTTTATTATATCAAAAACTAAAGTTCAATAGAAAGAAACATGTCTTATGCATAAAAACAAATCTGGAAATCTTGAGCTAGTTAGAAATCTCTGAGTAGTTATCCTCACTGCTCACTGCTAGCCCTATCCTTTGTAACCTGACTTATTGAAAATCTGCTCCAGCAAAGGATCATTGCAGCCAAACAAACACACACACAAAATTTAGTAAAGCTGGTAATCCTAATCATAACCCAATTACATAACTCAAATAATAATAATCAAATAAAAAATGTAATCATATAACAATTGAATCAAATATCAATTTCAATATTAATCATATATAAATAATCAAATCAATTATTATCTTAATTAAATTCATTTAGTAGGAAGAGAACCATGGTAAACCTGGGAGTCTCTGTTGCCAGCCTACCCTCGGGACCCGGGAGACCTTGTTGCCTGCCAAGTATAATCAAAATTAGCCACTATTTCACATCTTCCTAGTGTGTACATCTCTTACCAAAGTTGCTACTAGTACACCAGGAGTACCCCTTTGCCAAATACCACTTTGGGAAGAACGGATATCATCTTTTCACATCATATAAATACCAATGGCATAAAGCCAAAAGGTTGTGTTCATCACTTTAGGAGGTTAGAGATTATAAATAATTTTACAAATAACTAAAGGTTAGAGATTAGGATGATTATAACAAGTATCAGGATTACAAACAAAATTCATATAAGTTAACCTATTCTCTCTAGAGATTAGAATCAAACAAAATGTATATTACTACTCTAAGATAAGATCTCACCCAAAAGATAAACTACGAACATTTAGGGATTAGGATTTTATATAGCAAATATAAAAAAAATAAAACCTAAAAGAACCTAGGAATTCCAATTTCATATACAAAATAACCTAAGAGAACCTAGGGATTATGATTACATATACCAAATTTCATATAAATATAAAATATGACTCTCTAGAGATTAAGATTACATATACCAAATTTCATATAAATATAACCTATTACTATCTAGGGATTAGGATTACATGTAATAAAATTTAATTTAATAAAACTAATTTATTATCCCCTACAGATCAAGATCGTTACAAGTTTCTTTAAAGCTAATTTATTGTTACCTAAAGATTTGGACTAAGTCCATCAAATTTATATAAAACTAATATATTATTCCCTAAAGGTCAATGTAACATCCCGCATAATTAGGAACTTGTATAAATTATAATTAAGAATGTGAAACATGATTTAATGTTCGAATTTAATTTGTGTAAACTGGGATTAATTTAAGTAGGAAAATTATTTTGTGTTTATCATAGGCGAGCATTTGTGAATACTTTAAAAGATTCATGGCACTAGTACAAAGGGGTAGAATCATTATTAATTATAACTTAGGTAGGAATTCTAATTACTACCTAGTGGGAACATGAGTTAATAATTAATATATATACATATTTTATGTGACAAGTGAACCTTACATGAAGTAATAAGTATTAGGAAAATAGTTAAAGTGCAACATGTCATGAAATTCTAGATGACATTTAGTCAATTACATGAAATAATGTGGCTTAGTTATTAGGGTCCAACTAGCCCAAGAGGGCGATGGCCCAAGTCTTAGAAAAATTATGTCCAGCTCTATATTCATTAAGTCTCATCACCAATTACTCAAGTAAAATCTTCCTGCATACCTAATCTTTATTGGTCAAAGAGAAACCCATGACAACCTTTATCCAAATTTTTATCTCGTGTCATACGCATGGTGTGGAGTAAAGAATTCAGACTACTTGTAATAGTATCCCAAGCAAACCACCCCTTTCACCCAATAGATAGAGAGAGATCTCCTTGCATGAGATCTTATTGGCCCAAGGGCGGCCACTTCACCCTGCGCCCAATGAGGGCAAAGGCTGCATTATCATTATTTGGTTCCTTTCTCTTTGCTTGCATTATTGAATCAGAATTTTGGGTTCACACATCACTCCTCTATGCGCTGATTGAAGGAGTAAAACACTGCCTTCTCTTTCCTATTCCCTTTGAACGTAACTCAGTCCCTGTTGTCCTCTTGACCGTGAGACACAACAACACAAGAGCCATATTCTCTCATTCCTCATTCTTCTATTCGCTGACTTGAAGCCAGCCTCATCAACCTTGTGCGATATTGGTGGAACTTCAAGGCTGCACTCCTATCATTTTATTTCTAGACCAAACTCAGCCTCCTTCCCCCTCAAAACCGCAAGCTGCTTGGAGGAGGAACACCTATAATAACTCTGCATCATCCTCCATTCACCTTTCGGTTCACTCACGGTTAACAAGGAGGACATTGCATTTTGGTAATTTCTCTTACATTGATTCTGTTCCATAAACTGTTCTAGGAGTGGTACATGTTAATCCCAATCAGAATTTTGTGAACTAGGATTTAGCCACTTAAAATTGTTTGGCTGCCCTGTTATTAGAAAGATAATTACACAACACTGCATGTTTTAAATTCTGTTTGGACGGCCTTGAAATTATTCTGTAAGTAGAAGTTGATGTTTAAGGAACTTGGGAACCTAATCCCTTAATATGGTTGAAACCGGTCCTTGGGTAATGAAGGCTGATTAAACGTTACTGATGTTAAAATTGTAGGTATAGCTTGTGTAAGACCTTGTCCCTGCCTTTATACGCCCTATAGGAAATGCTATGGAAATAAACAAATCTTATGCACTTGAATTCTGGACAAAGAATAGACTAAAATTCTGTTTTGGGATATAATAACTTGAATTGGATAATGGCTTGCTGGAAATTCTATCTTAGAAATGATAACGTGAATTGGTTGGTGAACTCTTGGAAAATTTCAAGTATTAGCAATTAGGGAACTAGATTAAGGAATTTTATCTTGATTGTATTGATAATTTTGTAGACAACATGTAAAGGTCTAATAAAGTACCCTTGAGCTTGAGGAAAAGGGGTCATGTTAGTAAATAAACTTTATGCACCTAGTTACTAGCCTAAAACCAAATCTGCATGTGTAGGTTCCTTGGAAGTTTTGTCACTTGTTAACGAATGTTAGGATAAAACGTAGGCAGTAACATAATAAGCAAATGGAAGCATTATATCTGGTTGACACCAAACTGTCTATGTACCATAGCAGGGGTAGACAGCTTGAATTAGGCCACTTAATGACCCCTAAACCGTATAGGCAATTGAGGTACATGATAAATTAGTAGCCTCTAGGAGATGGTCATAAAACCAGGGTACATGCATAAGGAATTTGAAGTTCGATACTAATTAACAATGGAGGAAAAATTAAAGCAATCAAGTAAGGAATTAATTTAGTATTTGAAGCTTGGCATTTCAGTTGGAACTTTAGGAATTGGCAGCGTGGAAATTACATTTGTTGTATAGGAAATAATAAAACGAAATTCTGTTTGGTAATTGATTTAATTAGGTGCAAAGACTTCTAAACCTCGGGGAACTCTATGTGATGTATATGGTGTCATGAAATAAATTCTGATTGAATATATATATATCTATTTGATTAGGTGCGCAAGATCCTAGCTCATTGGATTGTTTGATTGATATTTGGCTGTCGGAATAATGCTTGGACTCACAAGGTATGTGTAGGCGGTATTACCTAATGTGACTATTGGCTAGTGTATGGAATTGTGATGTGTTGCTCACATTTGTCCTATGTATGTTATGATGATGATGAGCCAATGGTAAGAATATGAAAGGATGATATGATATATGCATGCATTTTACATCATAATACATTTTTCTGTTGAGTGCGATTGCATAACATGGCATGTATACTTGATTCATGACATCTTGAATATATATATTTGTATTGAGGACATGTGACTGAGCATGCATCATATAGGCATGCCTGGTACCAGGAGAGGGGACACTTGGCTTCAGTCCGCATAGGTTCCACAGTGGGATTCACCTTCATGGGAGCCATTAGGGATACCCACTGTGATGCTACGCGCACGACGGTGCTATGAGCGTAAAGGAAAAAAGGGCGTTATATACGCGTTATGATATATGATGAAAAGGATTAAATGTTTGAAGTGACTATTTATGATTTTGTGCCTAGTTAATATTGTTGCATTATGGTTTTGTTGCCACACTATTGGGATTTTCTCTCACCCCTTTGGGGCTGCTATTTTTACAAAATGGCAGGACGACGTAAAAGCTTTTGAGGACTTGGATATTTGCTGTTGGCTTCTACTGTTTGGGCATGCTGCTATTGATGTGATATTTTATGGATGACTGTATGAAATTGAGAAGCTTTTATTACTGTGAACTATGATTTCATTATTGCATTACGATTTTATGACCAGCAAGTATTTTGGAAACAGATGTTGAAACGTTTGCGAAAAGGATTTTGACATGTTATCTAAATGCTGAGTTTTGAAAAGTCTTTGCGAGCACTTTGTAAGTTGTCGTACTGGGGCTATGGACCTCCGATTTTCTTATAATTTATATGCACGCGTAGCCCCAGGTGTCTAGTTTCATTATATATAAACCTTGCAAAGAAATTCTGAAAGATCGATTTATTATGAATTTTACCAGCCAGGACATTTGTGATATTTCCACTACTTTCTCTCTTATTTTGCGAGTTATGTTTCGAGGGGCAAACGAACTTCAAATTACTATTATCTTATATGAACGCGAAGCCCCGGATGTCTAGTTTCTATATTACAAAGAATATGTTTTTGAATCGTTGAAGTGAATTCTATACGAATTTTTAAAGACAGCAAGGTCTGCCAGGAAAGTTATATTTTCAGTAGTTGAGAAATTTTGAAAGTATACTCGGATTTTTGTGACGAACCCGATTTCAAAAATAAAATTATTTTAATTGGCATTGTAAAAGTGATTTTCAGTCTCTAAAATATGATTAAAGAACTCTAATCCGCTTAGCAAACAACTCTCTTGGATGCATACAAGGGAGGGTGTTACACTAATTGGTATCAGAGCAGTTTTGATTCAAGGTGTTTGTGTATGAGTGCTGCATTGGTTGCTGTTTGTATATGTTTGTTTAATCACTGTTGTTTGAAATTAACTGTTCGATGATCTCAGAACTGTTTGTTGTTTGAAAATAACTATGGAACTGTGCTGGCTGCTGCATACTGGAATTAATTTCCTGAATTGCTTGCATTATGATTGGCACGTGTTGAATTATTCTGTTAAATTGTGAAAGTTAGCATAATTGAAATATTAGATTCATCCTGAGATATTCTAAAATTACTTTGTGGCGTTGATTACTCAGAGGAGTTTTGAGTTTTGAGAATTTTATAAAGTACTGCTTGAATTTCTGAAGTGTAGGCTGTGTTGTAAGGACGTATCTTGCTGTTGACTTAATATGTAGAGGTCGATTTATGCAGTGATAAGTGTAATCTGACTAAATAATTGAATTTGATCTATTACAGTGGATTGATCTGTTTTGCAGTTGATTTTATAGATGTTGTTCGAGTAGTTGACTACTATGTATTGTTTTATTTTAAGCTCTATTTGGTTGTGCTGTTCATATTATGCCTTGAAATAATTGACTTGAATAGTTGCTGGCACTAAATTGTGCAAAAATAGTTTGGTTGTGTTATATTGCAGTTGACTTGAATTGTTTGAATAGTATGATGATGTAAGTGATTGTTTGAGATTCTGTCCTGAAGTGGGAACCGTGGCTTAATCTTAAGACTACTATCGTGTATGTCATGCAGTGTGTTGGATCCGCTCGTTGTTTGACATTACGAAAGTAGAATTAGCATTTATGAGACACGAAAACCTCCTCAAGAGAGAAGTCTGATGTGTAGTAGGTTGTAATTGAATAATGCCTAAAGGAAGAATAAATAACGAAGTATGGAATGTGACGATTCCCAGTGTGTGATGAGGTGATGCTCCAGCTGTAACTGGGAATGGGTCTAGCCAACACATTCTCCGGTAACACGGTAGTATCAAACTGTCAAACACCGAGAATCAATTAATGAAAAAGTTTTGTTTGGTGGTTTTGGTACAAACGTTTGAAATTATGTGAGAATTTAATCTAGGGAATGACTTGAATAATTGGAGCAAGTAAACTGAAATTTGGTAGAACCCTAGGAGTGGACGTAGTAATGAAGTGATGTTTAAGTTGTGTTCAAGGTGAGTGACCTCTGTTTGATAAATTGAATATGTGAAAACCTTATCTTGGAATTGACTTGTCTGGATAGAAATTCAATGAGGAGTCATCAGTCTGATAAATTGAAATTATGAAATATATTATTTGCTTTGGGTATCAGCTTGTTGGGTATAGCAATTAAAAAGAAATATTTGAAATTTGATTTTGGTAAAATATCAGAATGTGAGTTTATGAGTTGCTTAAATTATTTTAACTGCCTGGGATGTGGATTCTATAACAGTGATGTTTAGGAAAATCGGTTCAGGTGATGTGCCCAAGAAGTTATATGTGTTTCCTGATCTGGATACGTATGTTCTGTTATAATATAATTGCTACGTGAGACGCTTTTATTTTGGTGAATTTGGTTGAGTTGACTTTTCTGTTTTGAGCAGTTGATTTTGTGAATTTTATTTCATGTTAGAAGTTGAAATTTAATGTGTGGGATGTGCTAGGAAGAGTATTAGAACCGAGTTTGAGGTGAAAAGTATAGTTTTGTCAGTGACTGTATTATTTTATTATTATGCATCACTCTGAGGGGATATTTAACTGCAATTAAAATGTTGAATGTGGGTATTGTGTATGCGAAGTATGAAAGCCTGGTTTATGTGATGGATTATGATTGGTAGCTATTTTAAATTGTAATGTGATTGGGAAGTTCATATCATAGTTAATGGATCCCCTATTCTGTGGAGTCAATTACATCCGAGGTACCTAGGACAGCGGAATGCTCGAGGGAGTTTCCTCATAGGGGTGTTTTGACGAACTGCATGAGAGGTACCACCTGACGTGATATGTACAAAGGGTATGCTAAGATTAATTAGTTGTATACATGACGGCTTAGTCTTCTGATTTTGGGAGTACATTGTAAAAGGATAGACATGGTTACAATTGATTTTAGAAAAATATTAGGAAATAG
>NW_026897046.1:137500-277824 GCF_033153095.1 Gastrolobium bilobum | reverse complement strand
TTTGTCCCAAACAAAAACTTGCAGAATAACATTATTGCAGCTAAAGAGATTGTCCATTCGATGACAAAGTTTAAAGGTAAGATGGGTACTATGGCCATTAAAATTGATTTAGAGAAAGCCTATGATAAGCTGAATTGGTCGTTTATTCGTAAGGTTATCTCTGAAATACAGCTTCCGTCTTGGATGGTTGAATTCATTATGGCGTCTATCACAACTAATAGTTTCAAAGTGCTTGTGAATGAGGGCTTGACTGAAACTATTATTCCTGAACGTGGAATTCGAAAGGGTGATCCATTATCCCCATACATCTTTGTCTTATGTGTTGAAAAGCTATCTCATCTTATTGCTAAAAGGGTTGGCAGTGGTGTGTGGAAACCGATCAGAGTGTGTAGAGGTGGTCCAGCAGTCTCCCATCTCATGTTTGCAGATGATATTGTCCTTTTCTCTGAAGCTTCGGTGCAGCAAATGCAGGTAATAATGGAGTGTTTAGATCTTTTTTGCAGAATGTCTGGTCAAGGTATAAGTGTTCATAAGTCTACCATTTATTTCTCTTCCAATACATCTGATGCAACTGCAAATGCAATTTATGCGCTCTCTGGGTTCAAAAGAGTTAGTAGCATTGGTAAATATCTGGGCTCTTTTATCAGGCAATGGCGAAATTTGAAATCAAATTATGCTGATCTAATGGATCGGGTTCGTAAGAAACTTGATGGCTGGAAGCATCAAAGTTTATCTTTTGCGGAGAGAGTCACTCTGGCTAAATCAGTGATTGGTGTTATTCCCTCTTTTCATATGCAGAATGGTCTTCTTCCCACTTCTGTGTGTGATAAGATTGAACAGCTTCAACGAAACTTCATTTGGGGTATTAATAAAGCTCATTTAGTGGCTTGGGACACAATGTATAAGCCGAAGGAAATGGGTGGTCTTGGTATTATCAGATTGCGTACTCAAAATGAGGCTTATATTCATAAGTTGGCCTGGAAAATCTTAACTGACAAGGAGGAACTTTGGGTTAAGATTTTGAGAGCCAAGTATGGCAGAGGTAAAGATTTGAGGCGTGAGATAAGCTCTAAGCCTTATGATTCTAAACTTTGGCGGGACCTTTCTAAATGTTGGAACAGTTTTTTAGCCGGTCTTCGATGGGAGGTGGGTGATGGAGAGACTATTAAATTCTGGGCGGATAATTGGTTGAATCTGGATGATAATCTTTGTAATTTAGCTCCTAATCACATTCCTGATCTGGAATTGCATAAAACCATTGCTGAGATCTTTCAGCATGGTACCTGGGATGTTCGATATTTGAAGCAATTCTTAAATGATGAGCTAATCTCTAAGGTGTTTTGCGTTCCTGTTGCTTTGGAAGATAATACTGAGGAAAGGTTAGTTTGGTGTCAGAATCATGTGTCCTCTTCCTTAGTTAAGGTTGCCTACTTGAACTTGATGAATTTTCAACATGCTCAAAGGAATGTTCCCTGGAAGAAGATTTGGGACTGGAAGGGTCCAGAAAGAATCAAGACTATGATGTGGCTGGCTTTTCTTAATAAGCTTCCAGTTAGGAGTCGTACATGCAAATGAAATGGGGGTCCTAATTTTTGCATTAACTGTCCAAACAGTGAAGAAACTCTTATTCATGTCCTTAGAGATTGTTCTCAAGCCAAAAGATTGTGGATAGATTGGTTTGGTAGAAGGGTCCCCAACGATTTCTTCACATTAGACCTACAGCCTTGGCTCATGAAAAATGTGAGTAAGGGTTGGAATTATCAAATTCATGTTGATTGGAGAGATGTTTTCTATACTACTTGCTGGAATCTTTGGAATTGGCGTAATCATCATATTCATGATGATAGTTTTCGAAGGCCAAGCAATGATAAGCGTGTCATTTCTGATTTTATTGCGCATTTAATTGAAGCTAGAGGTAAGAATAGAAGCATTCTTGGCAGCTTCCCTAATGCCCATCAGCCTACTAAATGGTGTCGTCCTGAACCTAGTCGGTTGAAGATTAACACAGATGGTGCTTCTTCCCTATCTAGGCAGCATGCTAGCTGCGGAGGCCTTGCTAGAGATCACAATGGTGCTTTTCTGGGTGGTTTCTTTTTCAGATTAGGTTTCTGTAATCCTCTTGATGCAGAACTCTGGGGTATCCTCAAAGGTTTAGAGCTGGCCTGGGGTACTGGTGCTAGGAGAATGGAGTTGGAATGTGACTCAGAAATTGCTCTTAGCACTATCCAAGAAGGGAGCAACAATCACAGGATCTCTCAGGTTGTTTCTCGTATTCACAAATGGCTTGTTGAAGATTGGGATGTTCGTTGGATCCACACCTTTCGAGAAAATAACATATGTGCTCACTGGTTTGCTTCTAGGCATTTTGAGGATGATAATAATCTTATTGTTTATCATTCTCCTCCTTCTCCTTTGTTAGAGCTCCTTCTTCAGGATGCTTCTGTAGATCTTTTAAGTTCTCGCGTCGTGTAATTTTTGTTTTGTTTGGGGCTTTTTCCCCTCTTTATTACAAAAAAAAGGTATTAGGGACTGACAAATTTCGTCCCTACTAGGCATAAATCCGTCCCTAAATAAATTAGGGACGAAATTTGGGACAAAAAATTTGTCCCTAAATAGCCCCTCGCTAATATTTCGGGACAGAATTAAATCCATCTCTGATATGTATTTTTCGTGCCTAACATTGTCAACAACTTTGATTTGTAAAAGGCTAGAATCCATCTCTAACAGAGACGGAATCAGGGAAGGATTTTTTCCATTCCTAATAGGAACGGACAAATTCCGTCCCTAATAGGGACAAACGAATTTCGTCCCTATTCTATTAAGGACGAAACTTGTCCGTTCCTATTAAGGACCGAATTTGTCTGTCCCTAATAAGAATGAAATTTGTTTATCTCTAATTCCATCCCTAATTTCAATTTTATCCAAAATTATTCATTTACTTTTTAAAAAAAAAAAATTCAATTGATAATCATCATCCAATATGAACCATCAAAGTCACATAACTAAAATAAGATTATCTGAAAATGATATTAATTATAATCATATATAGCATTGTAGTCATAACCATTGGAAAAAGTCTTAATGATTAAAAGTATTGAAAAAACAAAAATTACAAACATTAAATAGAAGTACCAACAAAAAATATTGTTCACAAAGTGTATAAAAAAATAAAAATAAATTCCTATCGACTATGCTTATGTAAAGGGGCATTGCAATCTTCGTCATTGACTTGATCCTCATTGTATGCCTCATATGTAAGTAGTGTAGTCGTGTAGTCTTGCAAATTGATACATGAGAACAACATATAAGTGACTCAAACTTGGAATGCTTTCACATAGTCGCCATTAGCTTTCACATAGTCATCAAGGATTTCATGCTTTAATACATCACCTGCAACAGTGGAGGCAACAAATTAAAAATTTCTCACTCAGTGAAATTAAATTATTTCAAATACATGTGAAATATCATAATGGGGATGAAACCACAAATAGATTTATAAATATATTAAGAGGGTACAAGGAAAAAAAAAAGAATCCCTCACAATTTAGAATTTAAATTTTGAAATATTTTGTTTTCATAAATAACAAATAACTACACTAAATTGAATAACAAACAACAAACAAATATTTTGTTTTTATAAGTAACAAATAACTGCCTTCCTCATTTAATATTTCTTTTTGTGCCAGACGTTATCCACAGTATGCATGTTACCACCAAGCATGAATAAAGGGATTGTAGATTATTTATTCAAAGGAGAAACAAAAAGAGGCAACCCAAAAAAGACTGTAAATATGCATAGTGCAGATGAAAACCGTGCAAGTTAATAAAATTATACATCTCATGCACAGTGTGGATAAATTACACAGTAAAGAGTACCATTGAAATATATCACCCACAGAATTTACAACACAAATTCAATACATCACTTACATGTCACAATGATTTAGCACCACAAGTTTATTTGGGATACAGAGTCTTGGCAAGACCAAATTTCATACTATTAACAATCTGGACAACAATAGCACCAAAGGATCAAAGTCACTATAAGAAAAAGTATTTTCACCTTTGGGGCTAACTGTCAACAATGCTTTCGTTCAGGCTGTAAAAGATCACCTTCAGTTACCATTTTGCTAAATCCATTCATGACAATCCTGTTGCCATTTTCTTTCTGATCAGATTCTAATCTTGAGGATTATCATGAGCCACCATGCCTCTATTTAGTTCAGTATTAACTTCTAAGTTTTGGACAAAGTCAATGAACATACACAAGTTAATCACTATTACACTGAACCATCCCTATTAAACGAATGATACAGAAATAAATTCCTGAACCTCTTTTCAAATTTAAGAAATAGAACACTGATCCTCTTTCTTTCCAAGTACATTAAAATTTTCAATAACCACTAGCACTTTTCTTCAAATTGATATCTAGTTGAAGTCATTTCTTTTATCTTCAAAACAAAACAAAAAAAACCTAGTTTATTGATTGTTCTTAAGCACATACCTGATAATCAGGTGCTTGCAAGATATGTTCCTTCAGAATATTGTATACTATTTGAAAATGTGATTCATGTGGGGCAATAAGATAAGATTGCTTTTACCTGTGATAGCAAAACAGAACAAGCATTAATGCCTATCACTGGAAAAGTTCAATACAATCATTAAAACATAATCAGTTTGAAAGAAATATACAATAATTAAAACAGTTAAACAAAAAAAGAAAAGAAAAAAGAAGCCTAATGGTCAAGAAGTCAATCAAATGCGGTATTTTATTTACGCAACTATTAGAGTATGACACGAGTTACTGTAATGCAGGTTGTTCTTGAGCAAGCTTTCACCTTTGAGGCTTGTTCTTCCATTTAAACACTTGGTGAGGGTGAAGGTTGGTCTTGGGACTGCATTAGGGTGCTGTTTCTGAGTTAGAGAACCTGTGTGAGGGAGTTTGAAGAGCTGTGTTTGCTGTTCTTGAGGGGTATGACCTTTTGTTGGCATTTTGATGCTCCAAGATGCCTTCTTGTTGAGTGAAAGACCTACCTTCTTGTTCTTTTTCGTGCATCTTCCTTGAGTCAGACTTGAGGGGCTGTGTTGAGCTCCAAGAGCACCTCCATTCTGAGTTTTCAGCCTTGGTATGTTGTACCAACCTTTAACTTGAGTTTTAAGGCTTAAAAATGGAAGCTTGATGCATGTTAAGGTTAAAAGATGATAACTTGTTGTTGGGTAATGTTGAACACGCCTAGAAATGCATGATTAGGTGTTTAAAATCGGTAAAAAGGGAACCTTTAAGGGATATCTTCACGAAAATGCAAAAAATGCATTCTGTCGTGAAATATCCGGATATTCGTCGAACAGATATCCGGATATTGGATATCCGGATATGTGGTTTTGGGATATCCGGATATTGGATATCCAGAAATGTGAATCTGTATATCCGGATATATGGACAGTAAGATATCCAGATATTGCATATCCGGATATGGTCCCGAGGAATATCCGAATATTCTGGGATTTCGCAGAACAGTAGTTGTGCTGTGTGTACAGTAGGCTATTGGGGGTTTGTGGACCCTAGTTTGATGAAGTTGAACTTCTGTATTTAATGGACTAAGCCAGAATCATGGGATTAAGGGCTTGTGGCTTTGTTAGAAGCTTTAAGACTTGAAAACATAATGAAAAGGCGTTGTCTTTAATTTGTATGCATGTGGTACATGTTATTGATTTATATTTGGTCCATATCAGATTGTGATCTGCTGTGATTGGACTTTGAGCTTGTGGCATTGGATAGCTAGTTTAGAGGTAAGCTTTCGTGTCCTCGGTTTAGCCATGTTGTGGTTCCACCATGTCCCATGGGGATATGGTATATGCATGCTGTGTTACATGCTTTTGATGTTTTAGAAATGCTGTTGAGCTATTATATGTTAGTGCCTTGTTGATATGCATGGAGGTGTTTCACCTATACGGTAAGCCTGAGTATGTAGAACATACAAGAGGGTGAGGCTGTGGGTGAGGTGCAAGCGGTGTTCCTTGTACTAGATGTAGGGAATAGACGTATTCCTACATTTCTCTGGCCAGTAGATAGTGATTACACACATGCCATAGATATCTGTTGCACTACATAGTTTTGAAACTGATAATGATATAAATGCTTTTTGAACTTATATTGCACATGCAAGTGAGCTTGGGGTGGAAGATCCTTGAGGACCCATTGTCTTACTGAGATTTCTAGTTTAAAGATCTCACCCCACGTTTGGGGAATGCTTATTTCAGGGTCAGGTAACGTTGAGACCTCAGGCGGCAGGAGGCCGGAGCTGAGTTAGATTGCTGTTATTTTATGCTGCTATGATTGGATGCTGGATATGCATGCTGCTTATGCTTATAGCTTCGGTTTATGTTTATGGAGTTTTATGTTGAGACTGGTTGTTGACTATGTTTATTTGGTGAGCATGGGGATTGTCCATGACACATAGTATTGTTATGTCTTGATTAGGTCTTGAGTCTTTTGAAGTTGTAATAATGTATCAGGATATTGTCTGGATTACTTGATGTAATGCCGTGATTTAGATACACACTTTATCTATATATTGAGGTATTTCAGTAGATGTCTTATTGCAATTTACATACAGGCGATATTTTATGAAATTGATTAAGTAATCAAGTTGGTAATTGATAATGACGTCATAATTGAAAAGAAAAAGAATATTCCGCATTTTTAATTAAGCACCGCTTAATACGATGTAATGTTAATATTCCGGGTATACATGGGGTGTTACATTTTATGGTATTAGAGCAACGGTTCAAGGGAAAATCCTGTATGTATTGCAATGATTAGGATGTTTGGTTGTGTCTGTTTTGTGTGTTTGCTCCGTCGAGTATTATTATGATAATGCATATGTGACCACATTGCGTGGGCCTGATCAACTCATAATTTGTGTAACCTGTGCAGAGTCATGGTAAGACCCGGGAGAAACCGCGAGACTTCAGAGGATCGGCCCGATCCTGTCCTGGCTGCATTAGCTGAGATGCAGGCGGCCCGACTAGCCGACCAGGAGGCCATGAGAATGGCAAACCAGGCCATGCTGGACGCCGTCAGAGAGGCGAACAAGAAGGCCACTGAGGACGTGTTGGAGGCCAACCGTCTGGCGAACATGACGATGTTTAGAGTCATGTTGGAGGAGATGAGGAATGGCCCTGATGTTGGTCATGCTCCACCGCCACCCCCTCCACCACCACCACCACCACCTCCACCCAGTCTGCAGGATGACTCTCAGAGTCAGATGGGAGATGGAAGTCATCTTACGGGGGCCATGCAGACCGTCCCTGTTTTTGTTGAGGATCGTGATGAGATCGATCGCCGGCTGAATGCTTTCCATAAGCATAAGCCACCTGCCTTTGATGGATCCTTTGATCCTGTTGCTGCGGCACGTTGGCTACAGGCGTTGGACAAGATATTTCAGGTCATGCAGTGCACAGATCCGCAGAAGTTGATGTTCGCTACTTACATGCTGGAGAGCGATGCCCGTGAGTGGTGGACAAACCTTTCTCATGTCTACGAGATGCAGGGTCATGTGATGACTTGGCCTATGTTTGAGGACTTCTTCTTGGGTCAGTACTTTCCATATGACGCTCAGGAGAGGCAGCAGGGAGAGTTTGACAGATTGGTTCAGGGCTCGTTGTCTGTGGACGAGTACCTGGCCAAGTTCAACCAGTTGGTGAAGTTTGCACACTTCAGGATGGCAAGGCCTACTCCTACATTTCTGGCTGCTAAGATCCGTAGGGGACTTAGTGAGGATATTGCTGGTTTCCTAGCTGGTTCTGCTTCTAGAGATTTTGGGACACTGGTTCAGTAGTGTCGTGATATTGAAGATTACTACAGCTCGAGTAAGGCCAAGAAGGCCAAGGTTGCTGAGGAGACGAAGGTTGCAGCTGGTAGTTCCACTTCTTGGCGAGACAGGAAGTTTGGGAACAAGGGCAAGGGTAAACAGTTGGCAGCTCGGCAGGCGCCGAGTCAGTTCAAGAGGACTTCTGTTCAGGGGAGTGCAGCGAGACCTCCTGCTCCCAGGTGTTCAGGATGCGGGAAGACTCATTTTGGGCCGTGCTCTACCGGCCAGTTGTTTTGTTTTCAGTGTGACAAGGAGGGCCACTTCTCCAGAGACTGTCCGTTGGCGACGGCGAGGGCTACTGCAGTGCAGGCAGTGCCACTTCAGATGGTTCCCCTTCCACCTACTTCGGCACCGGTAGTGCCACCATCTTCTGGGATAGTTTATACTCTGGATCGTCAGCAGTCGGATCGAGCTCCGAACCTTATAAGGAATGTGAATTGATATCAGGAGGACGTGAATGAATGATTTGTGGATTCATCTCCAAATCTAGCTCCTCATAAGGAAATACACTTACACTTGAATCCATGGACGAGTTGATGGGTGATGATTCTCCATTGACAGACAGGTGAGAAGAGAATCACCCATTTTACAATCACCCATTTTCGCTACTTTCCTGAAAAAAAAAAAGACTTTCACAATTTAAAAAATGCTAAAGGAAAATTATATCTAACCCTAGCCCAGGGAGATATGTGAAACCTGATTCCAAATGCTAAAAATTTAGTTTGCGGCACCTGATTCCAAAGAGGAAGAAGAACGTGTTAAGCGTGAAAATGAAAGACATTACCTTAGCCTTATCCCTCAATCCCGAAACCTTGGAAGCCACGGAGTACGGAGGAACCGAGAATACGAATAACTTCATCGACGATGTAATAGGTTGGTTTCTGATCGTCTTGCTCCGGCGATGGCGACGGTGACTTCTAGAGCTCGAAGCCCATGACGTCCCAGATCTAGTGAATCCTCTGCTTCGCCATTGGCATTGCTGCAAAGCACCAAAAAACCCTTTCAGATATCCTCCTCTTCTTCAAAATCGAAATCTAAGATTAGAGTGAAATAATAATATTATGAATTTAATAAGGAAATCTAAAAGGTTATATTTACACTCTATTTTTTTCTTAACCGTTTATTTCTGCTAATCAACGATTAAGATTTTCGCAAATCAAATTTATTAATTAATTATTAATTTACAATAAATGACAACCTTTAATTGACAGAAATCAACGGTTAATATATGGTTTGTAAGAGTTTGTAAACTATTTGGGTTGTAAATATAACCCCTCCCATTTAATAAGGGGGAAAGATATTGTAACAACCAACTTGTGTTACTATCATGTTACTACCAATCAATCTCTCCGTTAGATCGATTATGTTGATCCAACGGTTATATTTATTTTCATCTTTGTATGTTTATGATTCTCCATATTTAAACTGAAAGCATTAAATATGAGAAATCATAACCATACAAAGGTGAAAATAAATATAAAATACTAAATTTGAGAAATCATGACCATACAAAGATGGAAATAAATATAACCGTTCGATCAACATAATTGATCTAACGGTGAGATTGATTGGTAGTAACTTGGTAGTAATACAACTTGGTTGTTACAATATACTTCTCCTTTAATAAAATGACATTTTAAAAGTAAATAAAAAATATATAATAAAAATGAAAAAGAAAACACTAACTAATGTCGTTACATGACGTTTTTCTCGTAGTGATTAGGGCTAGCAAATTTAGATGAAAGGGGGAAGGCGGCAGGTGAAACGACAAGGCAGGAAGTAAAGGGGGGAAATTAAATAATGGTGTGAAAAAATAGAAAATATAAAAGGAATAAAAGATAACTAGTGTCAAATATAATAAAATATAAAATGTCAAATTATCATCCTAATAATAGACTATTAATTATAAATAAAATAAAATATTAGTTAATGTATTGATTGGCATTTGGCACTATCTGTTTGTCATTTTACACTTACTTTTTTAAGATAAAATCAACTCTTACAAAAAAAAGGATAAAATCAACTCTATATTATCATATTTGATTATTCAAAAATTGACGATACAAACATAAAAATTCAAAATTTGAATTTGAATTTAAATATAAAAAATTAATTCGATCTACAATTAAAGTAGAGATAGTAAATATAATTTAAATTTAAATTTTATTTGATTAAATTGGAGATGAAGTTTTATCTTTTATTGGATATTGTGATAAGATTAGAGAAAATCTGAGAAATAATTGGGAATTTGCTAATTGGAGCGTAACATTTTTGAGGAAAAGAGCGTAATTGATTGTGAAAAGTTAGAGAGGAGAGAAAAACTTGAGAAAAAGAGAGGAAAATATAGTTTTGAAAAATAGGAAAATGTAAACAATTTTGGTGAAATATAAGAAATAATTCATAAAAAAGGGAAGAAAATAAAAAAATTCCAAAAATTTCTTATAAAATTCTCACTAAATGCAATAATACTTCGATTATAAAGGATTGAAAAGAAAAAAAAAATAATTTGAAGCGTATTACTATATATGGTTTATCCATTTTAAATTGATATTAACCAAAATAGGAAACAAATTATCATAATAAAATATAATAACTTAGCTTAAGATTATGCCTGAAATAAAATGTCAATTTTCAAAATATTTCTACAATAATTATCTTATCCCATAAAGATTTCCGCTCAAGCTATATCTTTCACAAGTTCGTATCTTAGAGAAAGTGCTCGTCAAGTTGTGGGAGTGATTTTATTAGAACAGTTTGATCGAAAAGTTAAACATTGGAGTAGATTATTGATAATGAGAGCAAGAAGGGCGAAGAATGTTCCTTGATTTGCATTGCTCACTCTTCCTTCACAGTATGATTAATTTAAAAAAATTAAAAGAATATAAGTAATATTATCATGTGTCACTCTTTAGAGAAAAATAAATTAAGAATTTTAATCACTCTCAAGAGAAAGTATTCTAATTTAATATTTAAAAACTTAACCAATCTCAAAAAAGTTATATGACGTGAGGTAACACTGGACATAGTTATGATAGTGAGTGATGCCCGTTATGAAGATGGAAAAAGAAGCTCTAGAAAATGAAAGGAGAAAGAGGTATGTCGATGAGCCTTTACACTATAAATAAATGAATTTCTTAATACCAATGTCGAGGTACTCAAATAAATATTTGCAACTTGTGATGAATTCGTTGAACCTCTAGATAAACTAAGATCATTATTGGACTAACGGTAGATATAGTCGTCTATTTTAAAATTATAATTATCCTCAAATAGGGGTGTAAATAGACTAGGTAGCCTATCAAGGGCATACAACTGTGACCTTCTCTTTGATTCTCAAAACTTCTTTCGCTCCATCCCCGCGTCTTGCTTTTACTGCTATATCGGGAGTTACTCCACGTATTGCTTGACGTAAAACAGATAGTGAATTTGTTTCTGTCTTTTGTTGAATCTTTTTCATAGCTCGACAGATAATTTGATAAGCCAATGATTCTTTTTCCGTGTTTCAGAATACGGTTCAGATATTGATCGAATTCATCTAATTCTTTTTTATTTGTCATTTAGTTTAGTTTTAATTCTGATTTATAATATTTTTCTTTTTAAAGAGACTTGACCTATTATATAGAGCAAAATAGAACTGACTCAAGTTTTGAAAAAAGCCTTTTTAGAAAACACTTTTAATCACAATTTCTTCCCACATAAATCATGTGATGTTATTTTTTTAACACAACCATCCAATCTTGATAATCCAACAAAAAGTTCATGTTTTATAATTTTATAAACAATAACATTTAAATACAAAATTAAGTTCGTAAATCTATCCCAATTAGAGACAGATTTTTTTCTGTCCCTAATAGGTAAGGATTATTTTTCGTCCCTAAATCTGTCTCTATTAGGGACAAATTTTTTCCGTCTCTATTAGGGATGGAAAATTTTCTTCCCTAATAGAGATGAATTATTTTTCCGTCCCTATTAGAGACAGATTTAGGGACGAATTTTATAAACCATATCCTAATTTTATCCCAAATTGGGACGAACAATATTCCATCCCTATTAGGGATGGATTATGAAAATTGAACATATTTCGTCCCTAAGTCCGTCTCAAATTGGGACGAAATATTTTTCCATCTCAAAATCCGTCCCTACTAGACAAAAAATTTATTTCGTTGCTAATTCCGTCCCAAATAGGGACAGATTGTTTTTTTGTCTCTAAATCCGTTCCAATTAGGGACAGGATATTTCTGTCTCTAAAATCCGTCCCTAATTCATACTTTTTTAGTACTGTTTACCATAATATGACGTAGGATTTTGGTATTTTTTTATAAAAAAATCAATAAATCTCATTTTTTTTTTGTCTGTAACACCCCGTAGTACTCCGGTTGTTAACATACATGATATTTAACATTCACAGCAGAACACTTTATTTGAAAAGGAATAAAACGTCTTATAAAAATACGAGTAAATTTTTTCCAAAACATTTTATAAAAATATGTCTAAAAGCGTTCATGTGAGATACTGCGAAAGCGTAAATCTAAACATACATCTACTAATTACTCCTATGAGTCAGTATTAGTGGCCATTGACCATCAAGATATGACATCAAGTGTCATTCCTGACGGAGTCTCACGGACAGCATAGCAGCTGTATTTCGGATAACTGGGAACATGGTCCCACACATACAGATAACCTAATTGATACAATAATTTAAACAGATAGCTTGCAAGTCCACACGAATTGCAATCCCCTCAATGGTCAATACAAACGATAAGGCTCCATGCCCAAATTAACTGAATACATGCATCAAGTCTATATTAATTCAAATTATAAAAGCATCAGTAATAATCCATGGCTCTAAGGATACAATCATGAGCCTAAATAAATACTTACAATAATCTCCATAAAATAATTCAACTTGTTAACAAGTCTACATGCCAACATCAAATCTAAATATAATATAAAATCATCAGCTACATCATCAACTACTCCAATGCGGGGGACTTGCCCCTAGAAGCATCACTACTACTCTAGGTACCTGAAATGATGTCCCCAAACGGGGTGAGATAACAATATCTCAGTAAGCTCAAGGTTCATAGAGGATCCTCTAACCCCTGAGCCCACTTCCTGCATGACAAGTCAGATATAAAGCATATAATACAGACATACAACATAAACATAGCATCATCATATCATCCTTGTGTAACCCCAGGGTCAAATCCATAGACGGTTACACATGTGTGACTTCCAGGGTCAAGCCATAGACAGTCAACACAACCTCAGTATGAAATAGCTCCCAGAGTCAAGTCATAGGCTACATACCATGATCACTGGCCTGGATCCTCATACTTCAGTGCATCATCATAACATCAAGATCATATAACATCTATATGAATGTGAATGAATGCACATATACATCATACCATATACTCTCATACAATACAACTATAATGCCCACCATTATGGTGGGGCCACAAGAGAGAGGAGTCAATTAGAACTAGGAGCTTACCTCACTGAGCTTATCAACAACTCAACTCCAACAGTCCAATACTTATGCTCCAGTACACTCTCAAGTGCCAAGCTCTCTAGGCAAACCTAGAGCAGAAACCATTCACATAATTAATTACATATTAATTAATCAAGTCATATCCATGACTTAATCATTTAATGATTCCGCTTTTCATACTCATATGCCAATAATATGCCCATTACAAGTCTAGACCAATTATTACTTATTACAAATTTTTGTGCATTATTACAAGCCACTTTAATCTTCAATTACCTACATAGCTTAGAATCACATGCAAGGCTCACTTATGTAACTTAGATTATTTTCAACTCATCCAAGCCATATTTATGATTATTATAAGTTACTAAGGGTTCCCATAAGCCCACTTAGCTTAAATATCACTTTTACGGTTTTTTCCATAACTGTACATGCTTTTATTTTCTAGTCACTGAGCACGACTCACTTGTTATAAAATTCTCATATTTTAGTATGTTAATCTAGACTCAATTACCTTTCCAACAAGGTATCACATTCCTCATTTGGAGTTTTCTAGCTCCGGTTATCATCATTTGAAGTTGGACAAGCAAAGTTGTTTGCCAACTCCGAACAGGGCCCAAAACATCCTTTACCATTTCTGCGATTCTGGAAAATCTACTAAACCAATTGCTCTCAAATTTTATGCAGACAACTAGATACCTTTATCTTTAATTCGACATATTATGAGCCTAATTTGAGTAAATACAGAGGGAGAAACAATTCGTGGAAGTTGCAGCCATGTACAGCGCCCCTGCACATGGCCTCCCTGTGCAGTCCTCACCTAAACGAACATACAAAATGGAATACATCTTCAATTGATACCAAATTTTGACACCACATAGCTAACATCTCAAGCTTCAATTTGATATAAGGAACAACCCTATATAACCTCTGTGGAGGGAGATATGCTCTCCCCAATTTTGCCTAAAAACTGGTTACTTAGTCTTAAATGTGTTTACTTAACAAACCTTAATTACTTTTGATTATAAATCCTAATTCACATTAATTCTTGGATTTTTACATTATTAAGTCACATTATGAAATATCATTAGTCTCATTATGTCATGATACTTAAATTTTACTAATTGCTTAATTAGTGCACCTAAATCCTACTTTAGTCCAATTTTAGAGTTTAATCCTTAATTAGTGTATTATGCAAAGTCCACTTCACTTAACCACTAAATTAATATCCAAATTAGGTCTTAATATTAATTTTAACATAGTGACCCTACCTTAAGCCTACATGGCTGAATTGTTTAGGTGTTTATATTAGTATTTTTAAGCCTATTTCATAGTCATTTCATTAGTTAATTAAGTCTTACACTTAATTAGTCCACTAATTCATCATTTAATTAAATTTTAAACACAAAACCCTAATCATACTATTTAGGTCAGATTTGATTAAGTGGTATTATTAGGGTTCAAATCCATTCCTTAGTCATAATTAGTGTTCTTAAGATTAAAGGTTTCATTTTTAACCTTTCCCTTGGTTCCACCTATGATTTTCCACACTTTAGAACATCAGGAACCCATTTTTATCAAATTAAAACATCAACCCCATAGAAAACTCATGATGGCTGAATCATATAGGTGGATGGGAAAACATTTGGTCAACATTTCTCCAAGTAATCATGCTTACTTTTTTAAGTTAGCTCCAAGGCTTCAAGCTTCCACTTTTCTCTAGCAAGGATACATCTTTTCCACAAAGAACACACACTAGAAATTAAAGGAACCAAGCAAGCAAGTGTTGTTCTTTAAGAGAACTCAAGAACACAACTCTATGGCTCTCAAAACCTTCAAAACCATGGCTGTGTTTGTGGATGAGGAACTCGAAAATTTGATCTACACCATGAAAATGGTATGGTTGTGAAGAGGGGAATGAAGGGAACAAGTTTGGTGAAGGATATTTGGTGATTTGGTGAGGTTTTGGGATAAAATCTTAGAGAGAAGTGAGAGCAAAGTTTGAAGTTTGAAATTTAGAGAGAGAAGTGAGATGGGGCTGCTGGAATCAGATCTGAAAAGGGAGGGGAAGGTGCCCTAATTAGGGGTGCCATGTCACTAAGTGACCATTCGTCTTTTAATGAGACCAGGTATAATTTTTAACTGATCCGTCGTCATATTTTTTACCCGCAAACTCCCAAGACTCTAACTTTAAGTACTTAACATTAATTTTGTCTAATTATCATGTTCGTAACTTAAAAATTTGATTAGTATATCACAGATCCACTAACAGTTGTTTAATTGCACTGTAGTCTTTATCGATGTTCTTAACTGTACCCGGATTTCATAATCTTCTTAACTTTAACATTTTTTTTTGTCTAATTATGACTTGTTAGGCATATATTGGTCTTTACTTCCATTTTCTCATCTTTTTTCCGTTTCGGGATTCTACCGGCTGCTGCTACAGCAGTACAAAATACCCGGCAAAAGTGACTTTTCAAAAATACCCCA
This sequence comes from Gastrolobium bilobum, assembly GCF_033153095.1. Classification (NCBI taxonomy): domain Eukaryota; kingdom Viridiplantae; phylum Streptophyta; class Magnoliopsida; order Fabales; family Fabaceae; genus Gastrolobium; species Gastrolobium bilobum. The sequence goes on along the minus strand of NW_026897046.1, from coordinate 261,963 downwards.
ATATGGGTACCAATCTTCATCAAATCATATCCTAACATCATTCATGATGTTTATATCATTATATTAGCTCTCTAACTATAATTTGCTAACTTGGAGTTATTATACTAACTGTTACTGCGTCAGCAGTCAAAATTAACAGATGAAAATTCATCTGTGCCAAATACCCTCAATATGGGTATCAAAATTCTTAGAATTTCATCCTCGTTCTATTTATGACTATAAGGTCCTCATTATAACCCTCTAATTTAAAAGTTATATAATTAGGGTAATTATAGTGTCTGTTACAAAATTTTATTTTTTGCTGCAGAAAAAACAAACCCAAGCTTTATATGGGAAATAATTATCTCACATTGTATAAGATAATTATCTTATGTAACAGAGATAAGATAATAGAGTCCACTATCTTTTCTTTTTTGCTTTTTTTTTAAAGTAATTGACCTCACTATCCTATCTCTGTTGCATGAGATAATTATCTCATGTAACATGAGATAAATAGATCCCTATTTATATATATACAAAAGCCAATAAAATGAAAGCTAATGTCATGTTGGTATAGTAGCATGTTGCATATCCTACAACTTTTGTGTTAAAATAATGACTTGTGGGTAGTGTTATTAAACCCAACGCGGGCATTGACCCGGTTAAGGTATTGGGTCACTGGTCGGACCGGTTGATCCAAATATATATATAAATATATATAAATATGAACATATAAAGTTAATCAAATTTTCCATATCTAAAATGAGTTAAACAAGGTTCACTGGATAAGCTCAAAAATTACCCAATCATATTTTTACAAGTTCATGAAGCACAAATAAATGAAAATGCATACTATTACTATGTCAATTTAAATTACAACTTAAAATTCACATAAGCATACCTCTCAATGACATTGAACTCATAGTTTTCAAATTCATCTATATTGAAATGGTATATGTCACATTCTCTTAATTTATTGTTTCAGTATTGAAAGCTGAAATTTGAGGTCATTGTAGAACAGTATATTACTAGCAAATAAAATTACAAAAATGAGTTATATCTTTTTTCTCTGACATTACATGGCCAAAATATTTTTGAAAATAGTAAATTAATTTTATTAATATTATATTTGATTGATTTTATGCTCGAAATCTGTGTTGAATTTATTAAACTAACCTCCACAAAGCAAGAGACAACCCACCTCATCTGAGTTTTCAAACACGATTAAAAATAAAAATACACAAGTGGGTTTTGTACAATTATCTTCCTCATTGTAATTTTCTTCTTTATTCCCATATCCCCAACTTGTCCTTGTCTCTTTCTTTTGCATTCTTCTTTCATCCAAATCGATTTTCGGGTCTGCATTACAGTGGTTTTCCTGGTCTGTATTTTGGGCCTGCTTAGCCATGGTATACAGTGGTTTTCACTTTCAGTCTTCGCATTTTGAGTTTCAGGGTTTGGAAAGTAAATATTTCAGAGCTTCAGTTTCTATTCCATTTTTTATTTCGCTAACATTCAGGTAGTTTCACCTTCATTGCTGTTGCTAAATGATGCACAAACTTAGTATTCCGACCTTAGTTTTTGTTTTTTTGTATGTTGTAATCTTACAAAGAAAATATAGAAGAATAAGGTTGAATTATTTATTTTGATACTCGACGAGATTAGTTTGGCTATTGTATGTGTAAGAAATTTTCAACATCAAGATCGATACATGTATGATATATAAAACACCACATATCAATTTTGCTCTAAAAGAAATTTGGGTACCTGATTGGACCATCTTATCTACTGAGCGAAGAACCTTGATCTCACGCCTAGAGTCTTCCTCTCTATGACCTATTCTAAAATAGCAGCCTTCAGCAATGGGAGCACGACGGCTCATGGGGCTTAACCCTAATATAAATAGGCTAAAGAGGGGACCTAACAAAACCCTAATCAACAGTGTGTATGATGGATCCACCCATCACAAAAGCCCAATTAGACACTAATGCCTACACTGTGCTCCCCAACTAGGCCCAATTCCAAAAGCCCAACTCAACATGATCACAATGGGCTTATCACAATAGAATAAATTGGAATATCCATTAACCCAGAAAATACAAAAACATTAATTAATATTGCCCACATATAGAATTTTTAACATTCTCCCACTTGGGGCATATTAGTTAATTTATTTTATTTTAAAATACTTTTATTTGAAAATGACTATATCGGGTTATAACAAGGAAAAAACATTTTACGTGGCCACGATTTTGAAAAATAATATTCCAATACCAGCATATCAACACAATTCAATCCAACATAACCCCATCATAGGAACATGGCGATCAATATACCGAAAATATCATAGCATATGACCTTCCATACTCACATACAATGAGTATTACATCTTCATGAATCAAGGCCTAGCAGTGTAGTAAGAATTAGTGCCAAAATGTGATCAACAATGTAACACACTAATTCTTATCGGTCCTCAATGTAATTTCTCAACAACATGAAATTACATTAGTGCAATTTCCAAGCAACATAAAATTACACTCCATAATGCAATTTCTCAACAGCAAGAAATTTCATTACCGTAATTTCTAAACAACATGAAATTGCATTACCGCAATTTCTAAACAACATTAAATTGCCTTTTTTCAATCCAATTTCTTAACAACATGGAATTGAATTAACGCAATTTCCAAACGACATGAAATTGCTTAGTTTAAATAAACCAACATGTCACAATACAACATGAGATCTCAAAATTTGTGATATTCAATCATCTTTAAGCTCACAACATGCTTAAAGATACTATTCATACATATATTTCTCAATCGATAGGATAAATAACAATCATAATGATCATCAATTATTAAATTCAAACAAACGTCACAAAAATCATCATCAATTTGCATGACTAAAAAAACAAACTAAATATAACTCCCACTGATCAAGAGAATCAAAACAATCTAATACACTCAAAAGAAAGCCTCGAGTACAACTCCCACTAATTAAGGGAATCATAAGAATTTAAAGTACTCATATATACAAAGGAGGCTACGTTAAGGTATTTCCTATAAAAATTTTTAGATAAAAAACTTTTATTTCATTCAGTAAATCATCATCTTACTGAAAAATAAAATGTCACCTACATAAAGTACTAAGAATATACATCTACTCCCGCTTACTTTCATGTAGATGCACTTGTCAAATATATTTAAATTAATTCAAATGAATTAACAAAAATTCACTGTTCAGGTAAAATAAATGCATCCAAATAAACTATAGGGCAAAATACAACTTCAACTGAGGCAAGTTATAACAACAAGGCCAACAAAATAGTACATTCCCCTATAGGCAAAATGCACACACCAAGGTTTAAACCAAGGTTAAAGCCTCAGATGAATCAATCAATGAGTATACATGTTGCGTAAAATCGGCAAGTGCACCGATTGTACCAAGTAATAAAAGAGTAAGTAGAGATCGTCTCCATGAGGATTGAGGCACCGAAATTATTTTAACTATTCCTTTCTTATTGGATGAATAAAAGTTGATTTGAAAATATTTGTGATTGTAAAAATTGAGAACTATTCAAGACTTGTGAACAATTCAAAGATGATTTTGAAAACTTGAGAATAAAAGATTTAGGTTGAGAAATTATTTAAAGAATATTGCGGTAAAAGACGCCAACACCTTTCTGATCTCCACCTTGTAATATTAATTAATGTTTACATTTAATTACCCATTGATCGAACAATTCACCATCTATCAATTGATTAGTTAAGCCCTAATTCCTTAGTGATCTTAACTTTATTAACCCTATTAGAATCCTAATCCCTTAGAAATCCTTTTTCAAGTTAATCCTTTAAACCAGTGAATTTTCCACGTTTGCAATTCATGTAGCCTATCCCTAGTGCGTACATGAACTGTTATTTTACCCTTTGTCAGGAACTAGAATCTCAATATTCCTATTGAAAACCCTAACCCTCGCAATCCCAAAAGAGTGATCAATTCTAGAAGAATTATAATATGAAGAGCAGGATAAAATAAATGCAATTGGAATAATTAAATATAAAATTAACCAAACTACAAGGGGTTCACATCAAGGGTTGTGACCCTTACCACAATAATAAAAGACTAGCCAGACATATTCATGTCTGACAATTCTAAGTATTGAAAAGAATTCATAAAATAAAATAATAACCAGAAGAATGGAAAGAAGAAATCTTGAATCTTCAGTCACCAAGAGCTTGCTCCGATTCCTATTGTTTGCAATTTCTCCCGTGCAAAAAGTTGTTTTTTCTTGAAGTCTGAGTCTCTATTTATAGAGTTTTGGACCTTGTGTAGAAATCTTGATTGAATCTTCATTTAAAATCTCCCTTTAATCTTTTGCTGATACTGAACAGATTTAATATTGATTTTTCGCACCTCCCACGCCACTAGCGTGGTTTCCACGCTGTGAGCGTGGGAGTTTTATTCAGAATACTGGAGCACCACGCAACTTGCGTGGGTTCCACGCTAATAGGGTGGTTTGCCTGAAGGTCTTGCGGTACTAGCGTCAGTTCCACGCTAGTAGCGTGGAAGTTTCTGTCTGATTTTGATCTCTGGCGCTACTAGCGTGAGTTCCACGCTAGTAGCGTGGGTATCTCTGTGTGAAAAGCTCCTTCCACGCTGTCAGCGCCATACCCACGCTCTCAGTGTGGGCCTTCAATTTAATATTTTCCTTTTTAGCTTCTGTTTTTCTGTTTTTCCTACGAAATCAACATAAAATCAGTTGTGCAATCTCTGATTGAGATTCTAACAGATCAACAGTAATTATTGCCTTTTTGCTTAAGATTAATCAATATTTTTTTCTCTTTTTGGCTTAGATTTACCCATATGCTGGATGCATATCAATACACCAGCTTCAGAGATCTGTCCCCTTTGGGCAGAAATATCACCTAGACCAATGCACCCTCAATAACTTTATTATAGAAAAGATTTTAATTAAAACACACAATAACCCCCTTTTGGCAGGAAATTGCATGAAATAACCAAAAGCATTCCTCAAATTTATAAAAATTTACATGACAAATAAATCAATCCCACTTTAGTGGTAATACCATAGTAATTCGTTGAAACTCTTACAAATCTTGTCCAAAATCATGATGCATTCTTTTGTAACACCTTCAATAATTATGAGTTCAAAAACCAATAGCATTCTTAAAAAGGTTTTACACTTAAACAATTCATAAATAGTACTAAGATTAAAAAAAAAATTAAATGTAGAGATCCAATCAAAAGTTTTAACCGACATTGAAAAGAGAGGCTCAATCCAATAAAAATAATAATTCATTGATTTCACAACACCAAGTGTTTCACTAAAATTCAAATGCGAAACCAAAAGTGGAGTCCAATTCACACTAAAAAATGTCAATATCTGAAAATGAAGTCCAAAATATCGGAACTCTAAGCCCATATAAGTGTGAAAACAATGAAACCAACTCATAATTGTACAAAGACAAGAATAATATAATTATAGTAATACACTCATTAAAGTGGAATAAGAAATTAATTCACTAATAAAGCCACAATTAGGCACATTTCAGGATCTCCAAATTCATGCAACAATAAATGCACAAAATTTTAATAATTGTTTCCCAAAAAATTGAAATTTTCAAAAATTGAAATTTTTTACAAAAAGCAAAAGCAACTCACACCATAGTGTCAGCAAATTCATTGAAACTAAAACTTCATGTTTACAAAATAATTTTGTTGAAACCAAAATAATTCACCAGACAAGAGTAGTGAATCTAAATTCAAACCATGAGCAGTGTCATGACATCAAATAAAATTGAAATAATTTTTCAATAATTTAGATTCTCAATATTCGGGCACACATATATATTTTTATATAGTTAAATATAGAACAAAACATAGTAATTCCATAAAAATATTTATTGAGCCGAAAAAATTATAATAATTATATAAATATATATATATATATATATATATATATATAGCTCATAAACCAAGCATGTCCAAACAATATGAAACACTTCTTTGACATGTGTTTCTAAGAATTTCACTCATCGTCACTTTTAAAAAGATCTCCAAAAAAGATGTGATAATTTGATTGTTTAAAACAAATTATTACTCTGCCAATCATTTTGTCTTGTCATTTTTTGGTGATCTCGTGAAATATGCCAATCAGATTTTACAACCCAGATTTTTAAAAAATAAATCGCAATTGTATGCGTCTTAAAATCATACATGCCTTGCTTTGATACCAAATGTAAGAAATCTTCAACATCAAGATCAATACATGTATGATATATAAAACACGACATATAAATTTTGCTCAGAAAGAAATTTGGTACCTTATTGGGCCATCTTATCTACTAAGTGAAGAACTTTGATCTCACGGCTAGAGTCTTCCTCTCTATGACCAATTCCAAAATTGCAGCCTTCAGCGATGGGAGCATGACGGCTCATGGGGCTTAACCCCAATATATATATGCTAGAGAGGGGATCTAGCAAACCCCTAATCAACAGTGTGTCTGATGGATCCACTCATCACAGAAGCCCAATCAGACACTAATGCCTACACCGTGCTGCCCAACTAGGCCCAATACCAAAAGATGCCAAAAGCCCAACTCAATATGATCACAATGAACTTATCACAATCGAATAAATTAGAATATCCATTAACCCGATTATTTTAGAAAATACAAAAATATTAATTAATATTGCCACGTATAAAATTTCTAACAGTATGTACATAACAAATTAATTGTTGAATCCGAACGAACCTCTTGGTGGACGTGTGGTTCTTTGTACAGAACATTACATGTACATTTCTTTAGTAAAATTTGCTTTAATTATTAGAACTATTTCATTTTAATTATTTTATCTTATTTTAGGTTGATTTAATTAACTATCTTTATTTTAAGAAAAAAAAATTATTTAGAATTGCTTAATGTTGATTGTATTATAATTAGTCATCATTAAAAACCATCTTTTTCCCTCATCAGGTCTAATTTGTAATTGGCCTATCAAAATATGTACAATAATTAGAAGATGTTCAGGGTTTAAGTTTAGACTCATTTATAATAATTTTCCTTGATTTTTGGATCGTTCAATCAGTTCACCAATTCACTGAACATCAGATATCCTACACACCAGTGACCTTATCAGTTCACCAACTTTTATTTAAATCAGCTAATCTGGCCTGATTTTTAAACGATTTGTAAAACATTAGTTGTACAAATCAATTGAGAAAAGAAAAAAGAAGAGAAAAACTAAGTAAAGAAAGGCAAATTTATTTAATTTAAGGGAGATCTTGCAATTACAAGTTATTGAAATTCATAGGACATGAGACAAATATAATTTAAGGGAGATCAATGCAAGTAGTAATACTAGTTCCGTTTTCATCGTAAAGGGTACAATCCCTTGCAAATAGCGAGCTGCAGTCGCATGGTGGAGGGAGATGCTCATCACCCGGTGGACAAGTCATGTATGCTGCTTTATAGCAAAATTGTGGGTAAACTTTACCATCCACACTTTTCATATTATTGCCTCCCAACATAATTGCACCTGCATCCATCCATCATAACCAAAATTAAACAATATCATATTATAAAAATTGTTAATTTCTTCATTTCATTCCTAGTTTTGCTAGATATAAATAAGAAAACAAAAAGTGAGTTGTTGGGCTCAAGATGAATACCGCAGAAGAAGACAAGAAGAATAACCCGAACCTTGTTGAAAGCCATGTTTGTTTTGCAACCTTGGTGAATCTTATATCTCATATTTATAGATATGAAATGAACCACAATATGTTGACTGTTGAAATGAACAAAAAAGAATATTCGCACAGAAAAGCTCTTAAGTCTAAACTAATAAACCAGACAAAGGCAAAGTCATACAACATGCATATAAGTGTGCTTATCAACATTTTTATATACTTTCATTTAATTTTTTTATTTTAATAAGAAACAATATATATATATATATATATATATATATATATATATATATATATATATATATCACTTTTGTTTAAAAAGGCTCTCATATAGATGAATTTCTTTTCCAACTCTTCAAGAATTGAATAACTGCCTTCAAAAGTGGAGAAAAAGTGGAGTGAGGAAGCTTAATAAAAAATATATTTTATTTAAAAAAGATTATATTCATAAATTTAATTATGTACTACGGGTAATATATAAATCAACTCATATACTACCCCTAGTATATAGTTAAGTTTGTAAACAAAGAAGTTTATAAATATAATTTGTTCCATTTTATTTATGTTAATGGATGTGAAAAGGGAAAAATGTGTGTCATTTTAAAAGATGTAAAGTTGTGTCATTTTAAGAGAGAGAAATAGATAGATAAAATAGGAAAGAGAGTTGACAAGAAATAAAAATAAAAGTGTGAGTCTCACCTATTTGTGAGAGTGAAATGACACAAGTTATATCATTTAAAAGGATAAACACTTTTCCCACGTGAAAAATCTTTCCTTTGTCGACTTAAATACTATTAATTAAGAACGTAAACTGGGAAACGTTCCCATAGCTTCTCATACGTGAATTTATGCATTTACACAAAAGCCACTCTTTTAGAGTAACAATGTTACAAAATTTTAGGCTTATGCTTTGATGTAATTTTCTAAAAAATACTTTTTTTTTGTAGACTTCTAAAAAATACTTTGATATACTTTGTACACACCCATAATGTTTTGAATTAATATCCATCATAAGTTCACAAGTATCTTTTTGTTTAATCTTTATGGCAATTATACTTCCTATGTTGCTGCAAAAAAATTCTTCTGGAACACACATATATTTAGCATAATACGACGTAGGATTTTGGTATTTTTTTTATAAAAAAAATCAATAAATCTCATTTTTTTGTGTCTGTTATAAAATTTTGTTTTTTGCAATAGTTGCAGAAAAAACAAACCCAATCTTTATAAGGAAAATAATTATCTCACGTTGTATGAGATAATTATCTAATACAACAGATAAGATAATGCGGTTCACTACCTTTTCTTTTTTCCTTTTTTTTTAAAAAGTAGTTGGCCTCACTATCTTATCTCTGTTGCATGAGATAATTATCTCATGCAACATGAGATAAATAGATCCCTCTTCATATATACAAAAACCAATAAAATGAAGGGAAATACTACTCTAATGTACATGTGTTAAATTTATCTCCTACACACCCTTCGATAATTATGCCACCTTTTTCTTTTGTTTTTATTTTTATTTTTCAGATGGTGGGACCCACTAGTTTGTCTCTATGACATGAGATAATTTATCTCCTTTAACATGAGATTAATAAAACCCTAAAATGAAAGCTAATGTCATGTTGGTATAGTAGCATGTTGCATATCCTACAACTTTTGTGTTAAAATAATGACTTGTGGGTAGTGTTATTAAACCCGACACAGGCATTGACCTGGTCAAGGTATTGGGTCACTGGTCAGACCAGTGGGTCACCGGCCAGACCGGTTGACCCAAATATATGTATAAATATATATAAATATGAACATATGAAGTTAATCATATTCTCCATATCTAAAATGAGTTAAACAAGGTTCACTAAATAAGCTATAAAATTACCCAATCACATTTTTACAAGTTCATGAAGCACAAATAAATAAAAATGCATACTATTATTATGTCAATTGAAATTGCAACTTAAAATCCCCATAAGCATACCTCTCAATGACATTGAACTCATATTTTTCAAATTCATCTATATTGAAATGACATATGTCACATTCTCTTAATTTATTGTTTCAGTATGCTTTTTCAAGATCTATGAACACCATATGTAAATCCTTCTTTTTTCTCGATATCTTTCCAGCAATTGACGTATCAAGAAAATAGCTTATGTGGTGAATCTTTCTGGTCTTTCTGGCATAAATCCAAATTGATTTAAAAAAATCTTAGTCTCTCTCCTCAAACGATGTTTAATAACTTTCTCCCACAACTTCATAGTATGGCTCATAAGCTTAATGCCTCTATAGTTAGAACAATTCTTGATATCTCCCTTATTTTTTTAAATAGCCACAAGCACACTCTTCCTTCAAGCATCAGACATCTAAATTGTTTGAAGAATCTTATTGAAAAGATTAGTCAGTCAATTTATTGCCATCTCCCTCAAGCCCCTCCACACTTCAATAGGTACGCCGTTATTGGATGGAAAATATTTACTTAATCTTTTTTATTGAAATGTCACATTTCTGGATTGTACTTGATTTTGATTTTAGAAAAGAGGGTTAGGGGGTAATAAACAGTTAGGCGTTTGGGCATGCTAGTACTTGGATGTTTGATAACTTGCAATAATAATAACGAGGCTGTTCTTGCAAGTTCTGTAAATGAGACTGGATACGCAACTGCTGCATAAAGTTGTGCACTAACTGATCGGCATTGCCAATGTTACATTTTTTATGAACCGAGGCCATAACTATCTGCCTTGTATTTAAGGTTTCCTTTATCAAAACAAAGGGGAGATGAATTGATAGCATGTACAAAAAAAATGGGATCATTACATAGGACAAACTAATGTTGCCTACACTTACTGGATTTGTTTCAAATTTTCAATTTTTAGACGTGCGAAGCCGTAAGCTTGTTGCGGGTACGATACCCAACTTTGTTCCCACTGTGTTTGATGTTTTTTTTTCTTCAATTGTGGATAAAAAATGTTTTCCCTTCTTCTACATTGTACGATAGCCAAAGTTCTGCACCCAAAGTTCTTCTTGTGTGAAGTCTTTCATGGGAGGAGAGAGAAAGGCTGGGAGGCAGTGACCAGGAAAGAGGGTAAAATAATTTATTTTATTATGCAAATCTTTGTTGTTAGATGAAATTAAAATCTAACTGTGTTGAGAGGGTAGACAAAGATCCGCAGATTAAGGGTAGGCAAAATAATCTATTCATGTACAAGATAAAAATGCAGGACAACACCACAACATGATATCCAAGCTCAAGATTTCAACAAATGTGACATGTATTAAGGGTTAAGATTTGAACATGTTTCTAGCATGACTCATTGTCAAGTTTCTTTAGTAAAATTTGCTTTAATTATTAGAAGTTAGAACTATTTCTCCTTAGGCCCATCTATATCCATCTCATCTTCACTCTGAGACTTCTTGAAGTCTCCTTCCTCTACAGCTTCAGCAAAGACATCCTGACTAAACCACTTATTTGTCATCTCCTCTGGGGTGGGTTCTGTCCCATCATTAAGTGGCACCATCAAAGGATTTGCTTCTTGATCACGCTGATCTTCATCTGAATCGTATTTGGACTGAACAATATCACCTTCCTCATCAGCCTGCACACCCAAAAGGCCATAATCTACATGTAAAAAAAATTCTTTTTGCACCCAAAAATATAAATAAATAAATGCTTCCATGGTTATAAACAATAACTAAACACATTTGACAACACAAAAATACCAATTGTAAAGAGATCTCACTAGAGATTTGAGGGCAAGAAGGAAACACTAACCATATCACCATGAGAACATATGTTTATATTACCAGTAAGCTTCATACAAAGTATTGGACACTGACTTTTAACTTTCAAAAGAAAAAAAAAACACTTATTTCATTAATACAAAACAATTTTGAGAACAAAATAAAAACATAACACAATCAAACAGACCCTATAATCTCTGATTTTCTTCCTTTTATATATTTCCAAATGGGTGAAGTTCTAAGTACACCAACAATCACAAAAAAAGGAAGCTTCATACCTCCAAAAGTTGGGCCTCTGTGATAGACCTAAGTTCTATCAAGGAGAAAAAATGAGAAGAGAAGTTGAAAAAGAGAGAAGGAAATGTATTCTTATTTCATTTGATGAATGATGTTACAATCAAGCAATCCTTTTTTTAACCAAAGGATTAACAGAAAATAGAAGGGATACAACATGCACCATAGGGTGATGTAACATAATCCTAAGTAACTAACACTATATGCATTCACACAAGCATACTTCAACCGAATTCACAACATGCAAGTCTATCATGCTGACTCCTTGAATCTCCTTGGCTTCCTGGTCACTCTCTTGGTTCATCTTTCTGAAATAGAACTCTCCATCTCATCGGTTGCCCTTACATGCAATTCTGGTTCCCCTTCTTTATCAACAACTGTCATTTCTGTTGACTTCATTGGACCATGGTTATGAGACTCCTCTGTTGGGCTATTACACATTGGGCCCATATCAATACCTCCTCCAGTAAAATCAACATTGTCCTCAAGGTTGAAAGTAGGGAATTGATTGGCGAATTCTTCAAGAGATTCCCAAGTAGTTGCTTTTGGTGACATACCTTTCCACAAAATGTGGACCTGTTGAACTGACTAGTCTCCTATTTGATTGACACGAGTAGCCAGCACTTGTTGGGGTTCCAAGACTGGTAGACCACCTTGGAAACATTCAGGTAATGGACTGGGAGCAACAGTGTGGTCTCCTCTGAAGGGTTTTAGCAAGGATACATGAAAGGTATGGTGAATTTTGGCCTGTGGGGGTAATGCCAACTTGTAAGCAACCTTGCCTATTCTTTTAAGAATTTCAAAGGGACCAAAATAACGTCTGGCCAGCTTATGGAACAATCTTTGAGCCACGGGTGATTGCCTGTAGGGTTGGAGTTGAACCCATACAAGATCCCCAACTTTATAAGAAACATCTCTTCTATGTTTGTTGGCACTGTGTTTCATGGTTTCTTGAGAGTGCAGTAAGTTCTCTTTCAACAGTTGCAGAATGTCTTGTCTATCAACTAGGAGTTTATCTACTTCAGCTAATGTAGTAGGAGAAGTGATATAATCCAAAAGGGAAGGAGGCTCACGACCATAGACAGCCATGAAAGGAGACATACCTGCTGAGTTATGGTAAGTGGTATTGTAACAATATTCTGCCCAATGTAGAATTTTAGACCACTTTTTTGGAGTGTCAGCCACAAAACACCTGAGATACTGCTCCAAAACTCGATTAACCACCGTAGATTGGCCATCTGATTATGGATGATAAGCAGTGGTATGTCTTAAGTGAGTTCCACTGAGTTCAAATAACTCAGTCCAAAATCTACTAAGGAACAAAGGGTCCCTATCAGAAATGAGAGATCGAGGGAGTCCATGTAGTTTGCACACCATCCGAGTAAACAATTCAACCACCTTGACAGCAGTAAACTTTATAGGTAAGGATCCAAAATGAGCCTGTTTGGAGAGCCTATCAACTACCACTAGAATAGTGGTGTAGCCATATGACATAGGCAGACCAATTACAAAATCGAGTGACAAGTCTTCCCAAATTCGTGTAAGAATGGGAATAGGTTGTAGTAGGCCAGCAGGAGCTTGGGTGGAGTATTTGACCTGTTGGCACACTATACAAGAATTAACAAAGTCTTTTACAGCTTTCTTTAATCCAGGCTAAGTGAAGCTGGCAGAGGTCCTAGCTATTGTTTTCTGGATTCCTGCATGTCCACTAGCCAGAGTGGAATGGTTTTCATGGAGTACCTGATGAACTAGAGAAAAGGCAGGATCTAATAACAGCTTTCCTTTACATAAAAGCAGTCCTTCACGAATTTCCAAATCCAGATTGGAAGATGGATCCTCTAATAGCTGCTGAAATTTTTGTTTGAAAAAGTCACTACTCTGATTTTCCTTTTTTAATTCCTCCAAGATATTAATGTGCACCATTGCCATTGTTTGAAGTGACATCACAGAAGGGTAGCGAGAGAGTGCATCAGCCACTCTATTTTCTTTCCCTGGCTTATACACTATAGAGTATTGGAAACCAAGTAGCTTGGCAAGGTAGTATTGTTGTTCTGGAGTTTGAACAACTTGGTCCAGCAAGGCACGCAAACTTTTTTGGTCTGTTCGAATCAAGAACTTTCTTCCTAGGAGATACTGCCTCCATTTCTTCACAGATTCAGTAATAGCATAAAGCTCCCTCACATATGTCGAAGCCTTCTGCATTCTCAATGTCAATTTCTTACTTAAATATGAAATGGGATGCTCTTCTTGTAACAAAACAGCCCTTATACCCAAATCTGATGCATCTGTCTCCACTACAAAGTCCTGACTGAAGTTGGGAAGAGCAAGCACAGGAGTTGAGGACATTGCTAATTTGAGTTGATCAAAAGCCAGTTGAGCAGCTGCTGTCCAAAGAAAAGAGTCTTTCTTTAACAGATCAGTGAGTGGGGCAGCTATGGTAGCATATTTGCATACAAATCTTCTATAATAACCTCTGAGGCCTAGAAAACCCCTGAGCTGTTTGAGGTTCTTTGGTGCAGGCCATTCCATCATGGTGTTTATTTTGCTGCTATCCATACTGACCCCTTCAACAGAAACTATATGACCAAGATACTCCTCTTTAGGTTGCCCAAATGAACATTTGCTCCTTTTGACATAGAATTGATTAGTCTGTAATGTCATGAGTACCTGTTGTAGATGTTTCAAATGACTATCCATTGAAGCACTATAGATCAAAATATCATAAAAAAAACAGCAACAAACTTTCGAAGAAAGGGCTGTAGTATCAAGTTCATGGTTGCTTGAAATGTTGATGGAGCATTGGTCGACCCGAAAGGCATTACAAGAAATTCCTAATGGCCTTGATGGGTTCGAAAGGCAGTCTTATGGATGTCTGAAGAAGAAACCCGTATTTGATGATACCCAGCTCTCAAGTCCAACTTGGAAAAAATATGAGCTCCACCTAGCTCATCCATCAACTCATCTGCTGTGGGAATTGAAAATCTATCTCGGATAGTAATACTATTTAATGCTCGATAGTCAATGCAAAAACGCCATGTCCCATCCTTCTTTTTGTCTAAAAGAACAAGTGAAGAGAATGGACTGGTGCTGTTTCGAATGAAGCCATAATCCAGCATTTGATGCACCTGTTTCTCAATTTCACTTTTCTGAAAATGAGGATATCTATAGGGTCTTACATTGACAGGTGGTGCATTCGGTTGTAGGTGTATAGCATGATCCAGTTGCCTATGTGGGGGAAACTCCTTAGGTTCTTGGAAGATGGTGTCAAAATCATGTAGTAGAAGCTGGACTTTAGGATCCAAAGTAGAAGCTGGCACACTAACATTGGAGTCTAGCAAAGTGAGTTGGTATAATGAAGCCAGTTGATCCGAATTTTGAATTCTTTTGAATTGATTGAGTGAGATTGGAGTGGAATGTTTGTCCCCTTGCAGTTTAATGTTTGTGCCTTCCCATGTAAATTCCATGGTTAATTGTTGATAGTTCAGCACTACAGGACCCAAGGCTTGCATCCATTGTACTCCTAATACCATATCTTCTCCCTAGATTGGTAAAATATAGAAATCGACAAAAAAGATGTGCTGTTGTATTTGAACTGGAACAGCAGAACACAGTCCTTCACATTTTAACACTTGGCCATTTCCCACCATTACATCAAATTGCCTATCTGTGGTCATTGGAAAATTGAGAGTGGAGACTACTCTTGGCTGCAAAAAATTATGGGTGCTGCCCCCATCTACAAGCAATGCTAATTCGGACTTCCCAATATGGCAAGTGAAACGTAAAGTTTGAGGCATCAAAAAACCAGATAAAGCATGGAAACTAATGTGAGGTGAATCTGTATTATGATTTTCTGTTTCAAAATTTGGCTGGGGTAGTGGTTCTAAGGGTGGTGGGTCCGGTTCATGTATTTCATCATCAGGGACTATAAGGATATGGACTAAAGCCTTACATTTATGTCCAGCAAAGAACTTGGCTCCATAATAGAAACAAAGTTTCTTCTCTCTTCGTTCCTGAATTTCACTCTGGCTAAGACGATGGGTGAGTTTCTGTGTTTGGAATTGAGATGTAGTACTGGTAACAGGTTTAGGATTGGTTGTGTGAGTAGTTGGAGTAGGTAATATGGGTGGGTAGGGGGAATGTAATTTGGGATATGTGCTCTTGGATTGAAATTTGAGCTCCTGGATTTTGGCTAAGGCTATAGCTTTGGTCAAAGTAGAGGGTTTGAAAGCTGAAACCTCATGTCGAATTTGGGTTTGTAATCCAGATATAAAGCAACTAAAGAGAAAAGATTCAGAAAGTCCATTTAGCTTATTGGACAATGTCTCAAATTCAGTTTGGTATTCCATCACTGATCCTTTCTGCATCAACTTAGCCAATTTCCCTTGATAATCTTCAAGCTCCATTGGTCCAAAACGAATCTGGAGGGATTGCAATAACCCTTCCCACGATGTGATGGACGTATTCTGATGCAACCATTTGTACCAAGCTAAGGCTTTCCCATCGAAGTAAAAAGAAGCCACTCTCAACCGTTGGTCTGTGACAATTTCATAGAAATCGAAGAACTGATTCACTTTAAAGATCCAATCCTGGGGATCATGTGAACCATCGTACCGAGGAACCTTGATGCGCAAGTTCTTGGCTACCTAAAGCTCTTTCGAACCAGATGATTGGTGATGTGAAAAAGAAGAAGTGTGGGACGAGTCACGCTCTCTGTAATTGTCGAAAATCGCATCCAGCTTGCAAGTGATTTCCATATACTGTCGTTGCATCTGTTCTTTGAGAACTTCCACATCGGATTGTGATTGTTCCCACCGATCATGAATCGGTTTAGAACGGGTTTCGGGTGCCATTGTTCAAGGAGATGAAAGCACCAATTGATAGACCTAAGTTCTATCAAGGAGAAAAGACAAGAAGAGAAGTTGAAAAATAGATAAGGAAATGTATTCTTGTTTCATTTGATGAATGATGTTACAATCAAGCAATCCTTTTTATAACCAAAGGATTAACAGAAAATAGAAGGGATACAACATGCACCATAGGGTGATGTAACAGAATCCTAACTAACTAACACTATATGCTTTCACACAAGCATACTTCAACTGTATTCACAACATGCAAGTCTATCATGTTGACTCCTCGAATCTCCTTGGCTTCCTGATCACTCTCTTGGTTCTTCTTTCTGCAATAGAACTCTCAATCTCATCGATTGCACTTACATGCAATTCTGGTTCCCCTTCTTTATCAACAACTGTCATTTCTGTTGACTTCATTGGGCCATGGTTATGAGACTCCTCTGTTGGGCTGATACACATTGGGCCCATATCACTCTGCATCATAGGATTTCTTGGTACGCTTTCGCTGCTTTGTACTTCATTCTTTTTTTTACCACAAACCGCTTATAAGCTTGATCAAGTAAGTCTTCCATTTGTTCATTATATCTTATTTCAGGATAATTGAAAGTTATAAGCAAGAATTTAAGTGATTAATTACAGAACATGAGAAATTTTATCAAAAGAGCCTATCAATAACCTTTTACGTTCTTCATCAGAATCTTCTAAGTCGCTGGATGAATGCTCTGGGCCTTCATGGATTCCTTCATCCTCACTGTCTTCCATGTCACCCTCATCACCTTCATATTCAGTGGTGTCAACAGCTACCAGATCCTTCTTACCCTGAAACCCCATGACAACAGCCAAGAAACAAAATTAAATGCTTAGTTAAAAAAGTTTCTTCCATCTAAAAATAATTCGCCATTAAAATTCAAACCATGAGACCAATTACACAACTTAAATATATACCATTAAATTAACAAAATACCTAATCCAAAAGGTAAGAGATAACTTTTTTCTGGTTGTCTTAGGGAGGAATGGCTACAGAGGACATTAGCTAATATAAAGAGTGATATGTAACTTACCCTGAAAAGTCTATAGGTTCCATTTAGAGTTAATGGATTATTAAGGTAATAGCTAAGTAGGGATGTAAAAGGCCCATGCGGCCTATCAAGAGCCTATAGTCTGACCTACCTTATGTCTAGTTAGGCCTAGTCTATTTAGAAAATATAGCAAATTTAGGATTTTAGAAAAACCTATTTAAAAATTAGGCCTACAAGCTGACCTTTCGATTTATTTAATCACAATATATATTTATGAAGGCTCCCAAGAGCAAAGAAAAAGCTCCTAAAAATAATTATTGCATGTATTGTTATGAACATTATTTAAGGATCTTTGTGATGATGTTAAATTTTTTTTTTTTTTTTGAGAATTGTTATAATTTGGACTCTTGATGGAAACATTGCTTAATGAATGAGGAATTTCGTCTTTTTTATTTTAATTTGGCTTGCAACTTTGCAAGCTTATACGGTTTTATAGGCCATGTTAGGTTTTTTGTTTTTCTAATAAGTCAGGTCAGGCCTATAAATCAAGCATTTAATAAGCTAACGCGTCAATGTAGGCTCTAAATGTTTTACATCAGCTTAGGCTCTTAAGGTCAAAGCTTGGCTTAACCTGACTCATTTACACTCCTACCACTAAGTAAGTATTACTTGACATGAGTAATCTAACATTATATATCAAACAAACAACCTGTACTTTTGGCATTCCTATAAAGAGGAGTAGAAGTGTTTGGAATGAAAAAACAGGTTAATTCAAATCAAAAGTTTATATCATTTTCTAAACCAAAAGAAGCTAAAAAGATTACAGCAAACCTTTATAGAGGAAAGAGCGAATAACTCTTGATCAACATAACCATCTTCCATCACATCCATTTGCATCCCTGTTGCTTTTGTGCCTTGTCCTATAAGATTCAAATGATTGATGCAATGAATCAGCTTGATATCTTCCACTCAATAAAAGAATGAAAAATAGAATTGAGCTTAGAATCTCATGATACATAGAGGATTAACACAATATGTTTATGGTCCTCCTGGGCACGGCCTGAATCCATTTGTTTGACCAAATATCATGTATAGTTTTGAAAGCAAATTATATTATTATAATCTTCAAAAATATAATAGCAATAACATTGCACAGATTAAAAAACTTATTCAAATACGTATCCTATCCCGACTTATTCAGTGGAAGCTAAGAAGCTAGAAACCTTATCTCTCCTTTTTGCAAGAAGCTTCTTCGCACGTTTCTTCTTGCGATCCATTGCATATGTCAGTTCCTCCATTTCGTTTAGTATTTTATCATCTTCATCCACCTTATGCTCATTTTCAATCTCTGTTGTAGTAGGAGGATCAGGCTTCTGAATAGGGGAAAGAGCTTTTCTAATGTGAACCCGCCACCTACAAGTAACCAACAAATACAACATCAATCCCCACACACAAAAGAAAAGAAACATACTCATCATTGAGTTTTTTTATTTTTTTTTAATGCGCAAATAATCACAAGGATTGAAATTCAAGCCTAGCAGTTATAATTTTCCGGGATATCTTGTCCAGGGCCTGGAGCCATCTAGCAGCAGATATAGGATCATAAGATCCATCAAAAGAATGTGGCTTATGCTTGCGGAAAGCATTCATCCGGTGGTCAATCACGTCTCTGTCCTCGACATGCTCAAGATAGGGTTACATCATCCTAGTAAGATGAGTGCCACCCTCCACATTACTCTGATTCTCGTCCTGCGTCCTGAAGACTGGGTGGAGGCGGTGGTGGCGGTGGCGGTGGAGGTGGTGGTGGAGGAAACTGACCCTCATTGCGGCCAGCCCTCATCTCCTCCAACATGACCCTCATCATGGTCATGTTCGCCAACCTGTTCGCCTCAAGAACATCCTCTGTGGCCTTCTGGTTCGCCTCTCGCACGGCGTCCATCATCGCCTGGTTGGCCAATCTAGCGGCCTCCTGATCGGCTAGTCTAGCCGCCTGCATCTCAGCTAATGTAGTCATGACATGATCCGGTTGATCCTCGTTCGTCTCTCGGTTTCTCCTAGACATTACCATGACTCTGCACAAGTTACACAAAGAATTAGTTGATCAGGCCAACGCAATGTGGTCACACATGCATCATTATAGCCAGTATCTCAGCTTTGGTTTCAACATCTTCCTCCTCCGATTCATCAGAGGATGATGAATCATCGCTTGAATCAGTACCAGGCGCAGGAACTATCTCAAAATCCCCCTCTGCTTTAGATGCTTGAGATTTAGGCCGATCTAACACCGCAACCATTGTTTTATTTTGTGTGACCATTTTTGCAATGGACATCTTCTCCTTAGGCCTATCTATATCCATCTCACCTTCACTCTGAGACTTCTCAAAGTCTCCTTCCTCTACAGCTTCAGCAAGGACATCCTGACTAAACCACTTATTTGTGATCTCCTCTGGGGTGGGTTCTGTCCCATCATTAAGTGGCACCATCAAAGGATTTGCTTCTTGATCACGCTGATCTTCATCTGAATCGTATTTGGACTGAACAATATCACCTTCCTCATTAGCCTGCAATGCCAAGAGGCCATAATCTACATGTAAAAAAATTCTTCTTGCACCCAAAAATATAAATAAATAAATGCTTCCATGGTTCTAAACAATAACTAAACACATTTGACATCACAAAAATAACAATTGTAAAGAGATCTCACTGGAGATTTGAGGGCAAGAAGGGAACACTAACCATATCAACATGAGAACATGTGTTTATATTACCAGTAAGCTTCATACAAAGTTGTTGTCGATTTAGTAAGTGTACTAGTCAAACAAGTAATTAAATGATGAGTAAAGATCGTTCCCACGAGGATTTGTGTCAAGCACCGACTAACCATATATATCTGAGTTGAATCAAACAAAAGAGTATTGATTACATTAATTTCTTGTCACCAGAAACTAAGTTGAATTGTATTTAAACTTAATAAACAAATTAATTTTGAATTATACTCTAAACAAGTAGTCAGACATCAATTTCCCTCAGGCATGAATTTATAGATGAACCAATTTCCATGATGAATATCTACTATGTGATGTTGATCAACCTTTTTTTAGCATCTCAAGATGTAATCCCTTACTACCCTGATAGATACATTAATCAGAAACCTCAATCCCTTGGTGATTCCTTTCTTAATACATGCATTAATTACTAAGGTCTTAAGATCACATCAGAATCCTAGCATCAATCCCTAGACTACTAGAACACTAATGATAAAGTTGTCAAAAATAGAGAAACAATGTAAACATCCATGTTCTACACTATTCCTCAACATTAAGAATTAATCAAGACAACTTCATACAAATCACATAATAGATAAACAAAATATCTAATTAACCATTAATAAATTCAAACTTGAGTTCCATTGAATCAGACTATAAGGACTCTACATAAATACAGAACAAACAAAAGAAGAAGAAAGATCAAACTCCATTGTCATGATAGTTGAGTCTTCAATCTTCAAGTATAATTACATAAACTGAACTAACTAATATAATACTAGATCCTAGAGAATTTGGAAAGTCAGAGAAAATGAGGAGTCAGATTGGATCTATGAAAAATCTGATCTGATCTCCTTTCTCCTAGTGTGATGGGAAGAGTCAGAAGAATAGATATGATCTAAGAGAATCTAAGATAATGGATAAGTATTAGATTATGAAGGCCCCTTGTCCTTTTATAGTTTACAAATTCTAACTGAAAACTGACATGGGCGCTAAAACGTTCACTTCTGGGCGTTTTAGCGTCCAACTTTGACGGATGCCCAACTGCTTTCAACTGTCTTGGGTGCTAAAACCTTCTATTTGGGCGTTTTAACGCTCAGCACCAGAATCTTTTCGCACAGCAGGGCGCTAAAACGTTTGTTTTGGGCGTTTTAGCGCTCAACACCAGCAATTTAAGGCCTCAATATGCAGCAGGGCGCTAAAACTCTTGACTTTGTGCGTTTTAGCGCCCAACACTTAGAACTTTCCATTCTTCAGAATTTTCTTCCTTCTCTCTTTTGCTTTATTGAGCTTCATTTCCCTACAAGAACGATGCTAATTTTCAACAAAGCTTCCAGAACTTGTATTTAGGACTTTCTAGGACATTAACCCTCTTTTCTATCCATGTAATCACATAAATTAAGCTAATTTATGCTTTAAAACATTATAAACCAAGGGTTTATCAAAAGTATTGGACACTGAGGTATGCTGAGTGTCAGGAGCAAACAGAAAAAAAATACTCCCCCTTTCTAGGGCTTGATTGATTTCAGAAAATTGAGCAAGGGAGGGTTTTCAAGAATCACATTATAAGGCTTGTTTGATTTTTGTTCTTAAAAACAATTATTTAATTTTCAGAACAAAAAAACCTGTTTGGTAATGCATTTTTTGTAAAAATAGTTATAAAAATTGTAATTGTTTTTTAGTATTTAGAACCAAATTTAGAAAATATAGGATGTGTTTGACTGTGTTTGAATGTGTTTTTGTTTTTTTGTTTTTAAAACTTGTTTTGAGAATGATCTTTGAAAACTGATTTTGAGAGTAAAAAAACAATAAAACTTGTTTGAATATAGTTATTTACAAAAATGCCATTAATGAATCCTCGTATTTACAAAATTGCCACCGCAAAATAATGTAAAATAAAATAAAAATTGATCTAATTACAAAAATATCATTAATGAATCCCCTTA
This sequence comes from Gastrolobium bilobum, assembly GCF_033153095.1. Classification (NCBI taxonomy): domain Eukaryota; kingdom Viridiplantae; phylum Streptophyta; class Magnoliopsida; order Fabales; family Fabaceae; genus Gastrolobium; species Gastrolobium bilobum. The sequence goes on along the minus strand of NW_026897046.1, from coordinate 239,655 downwards.
TTTACGAAAATGCCACCGCACTTTACAAAAAACCAGAAAACAACGTTGGAAAACAACCTGAAGTTGTTTTGCTTTTTCTGTTTCTAAAACCAAAAAACAAAAACGGTTTTTAAAACACGATGAGTGAAAACAGTCTCTTCAATCAAGTTCTTTTATTTTTTTGTTTTTAAAAACAAAAAACTGTTTTACAAAACAGTTAACAAGCAGGCCCTATGTCTAGGTTGTTTTTGTTTTGTATTTTGACTTTGGACTTTCAAAAGAAAAAAAAAACACCTATTTCATTAACAATTATACTAAGCAATTTTGAGAGAAAAAAAACATAACACAATCAAACAGACCCTATAATCTCTGATTTTCTTCCTTTTATATAATTTCAAAGGGGTGAAGGTCTAAGTACACCAACAATCACAAAAAAGGAAGCTCCATACCTCCAAAAGTTGGGCCTCTGCATCATAGGATTTCTTGGTACGCTTTCGCTGCTTTGTACTTCCTTCCTTTTTTACCACAAACCGCTCATAAGCTTGATCAAGTAAGTCTTCCATTTGTTCATCATATCTTATTTCAGGATAATGGAAGTTAGAAGCAAGAATTTAAGTGATTACTTACAGAACATGAGAAATTATATCAAAAGAACCTATCAATAACCTTTTACTTTCTTCATCAGAATCTTCTAAGCCGCTGGATGAATGCTCTGGGCCTTCATGGATTCCTTCATCTTCGCTGTCTTCCATGTCACCTTCATCACCTTCATATTTAGTGGTGTCAACAGCTACTAGATCCTTCTTACCCTGAAACCCCATGATAACAGCCAAGAAACAAAATTAATGCTTAGTTAAAAAATTTTCTTCCATCTAAAAATAATTCGCCATTAAAATTCAAACCATGAGACCAATTAGACAACTTAAATATATACCATTAAATTAGCAAAATACCCAATCCAAAAGGTAAGAGATAACTTTTTTCTGGTTGTGTTAGGGAGGAATGGCTACAGAGGACATTAGCTAATATAAAGAGAGATATGTAACTTACCCTGAAAAGTCTATAGGTTTCATTTAGAGTTAATGGATTATTAAGGTAATAGCTAAGTGGGGATGTAAAAGGTTCGTGCGGCCTATCAGGAGCCTATAGTCTGACCTACCTTATGTCTAGTTAGGCCTAGTCTATTTAGAAAATATAGCAAATTTAGGATTTTAGAAAATCCTATTTAAAAATTAGGCCTACAAGCTGACCTTTCGATTTATTTAATAACAATATATATTTATGAAGGCTCCCAAGAACAAAGAAAAAGCTCCTAAAAATAATTATTTCGTGTGTTGTTATGAACATTATTTAAGGATCTTTGTGATGATGTTAATTTTTATTTTTATTTTTAAATTGTTATAATTTGGACTCTTGATGGAAACATTGCTTAATGAATGAGGAATTTCGTCTTTTTTATTTTAATTTGGCTTGCAACTTTGCAAGCTTATACGGTTTTATAGGCCATGTTAGGCTTTTTGTTTTTATAATAAGTCAGGCCAGGCTTATAAATCAAGCCTTTAATAAGCTAACACGTCAGTGTATGCTCTAAATGTTTTACATCAGCTTAGGCTATTAAGGTCAAAGCTTGGCCTAACGTGACTCATTTACACTCCTACCACTAAGTAACTATTACTTGACATGAGTAATCTAACATTATATATCAAACAAACAACCTGTACTTTTGGCATTCCTTTAAAGAGGAGTAGAAGTGTTTGGAATGAAAAAACAGGTTAATTCAAATCAAAAGTTTATATCATTTTCTAAACCAAAAGAAGCTAAAAAGATTACAGCAAACCTTTATAGAGGAAAGAGCGAATAACTCTTGATCAACATAACCATCTTCCATCACATCCATTTGCATCCCTGTTGCTTTTCGTGCCTTGTCCTATAAGATTCAAATGATTGATGCAATGAATCAGCTTAATATCTTCCACTCAATAAAAGAATGAAAAATAGAATTGAGCTTAGAATCTCATTATACATAGAGGGTTAACACAATATGTTTATGGTCCTCCTGGGCATGGCCTGAAACCATTTGTTGGACCAAATATCATGTATAGTTTTGAAAGCAAATTATATTATTATAATCTTCAAAAATATAATAGCAATAACATTGCACAGATTAAAAAACTTATTCAAATACGTATCTCATCCCGACTTATTCAGTGGAAGCTAAGAAGCTAGAAACCTTATCTCTCCTTTTTGCAAGAAGCTTCTTCGCACGTTTCTTCTTGCGATCCATTGCATATGTCAGTGTTAAGTAAACGTTAAATGTTATTTTAATGAGTTTTTAAATTTGGATAGTTTATGAGTCATGAGTTAGGAATTCTAAGAGTCAGTGTTGTAGTGTCTTTCTAGTTTCTTGGTGAGTTATGAGTAGTTATTGTAATGAGTCTTTTCATTGGTATTTTCGTTTCTTGTTTTTGCCTATTAATAAGCTTGGTGTAATGCATAATTCAGAGAGAATAGATTTGACAACAGAAAGTTCTTCATAGATATACTTGTGTGGATGTCACTTGCATCTGTGTGTAGATACCAAATTCTAACAAATTGGTATCAGAGCTATGGAGAGTGTGAGTAATATGGCGTTGCCTAAATTGAAAAAAGGAAATTACGAGAATTGGAGTATCCAGATGAAGGCTCTTCTTGGTTCTCAGGAAGCTTGGGAGGTCGTCCAGGAAGGCTTTGCAGAACCAGCGACCACCGCAGGATACACGGCGGCCCAAACTAGAACGTTGAAAGAGACACGTGCAAAGGACAAGGCGTCGTTGTTCATGCTCTTCCGAGCTGTAGACGAGTCTGGCTTTGAAAAGATAGTGAATGCGGAGACCTCAAAGGAAGCGTGGGACATTCTGGCAAATGTCTATAGAGGAGCCAACCGAGTTAAGCAAGTTCAGCTTCAAACCCTTCGTGCCGAGTTGGAGGGAATGAAGATGAAGGACACAGAAGGAGTATCCGAGTTCGTTACTCGTGTTCAAACCATTGTGAATCAATTGAAACGAAATGGAGAAGATGTAGCGGACACCAGAGTGGTGGAGAAGATCTTGAGATCTTTGACCGACAGCTTTGAGAACGTGGTATGTGCTATAGAAGAATCCAAAGATCTAGCTACGCTCACCATTGATGAGCTAGCCGGTTCTCTTGAAGCGCATGAGCAACGGAAGAAGAAGGAGGAGGAGACTCTTGGACAAGCACTTCAGACCAAAGCAACACTTAAAGATGAGAAGGCTCTCTATTCTCAAAACTTCCGAGGTAGAGGACGTGGTCGCGGTGGACGAGGCACTGGCCGTAGTGGTAGAGGCCGGGGCCGAAGTCAAGAAGGTTGTAATGATGAGGTAGGACAATCAAGTCAACAGAACTGGCGTGGAAGAGGAAGAGGTCGACGAGGAGGACGATCATATTATTCCAACGTCGAGTGTTACAAGTGTGGCAAGTTTGGTCACTTTGCGAAAGATTGTAACTCGGACAAGTGTTACAACTGTGGAAAAGTCGGATATTTTGCAGGAGAATGCAGAGAAGAGAAAAAGGTGGAGGAGACATCCAACCTAGCCACAGAAGGGGAGATGAAGGATGGTGTCTTGTTAATGACACACAATGAAGGAAACTCAGATGATGACATGGAGTGGTATCTTGACACGGGTGCGAGTAACCACATGTGCGGACATAAGCATTTCTTCAAGGAGATGAGAAAGGTGGACCAGACATGTTTCGTTCGGGGATGCCTCAAAGGTTGAGGTAAAAGGCCGTGGTACGGTATGCTTCCTGCAAAAGGACGGGTTGATTGGCTCAATCTGAGATGTGTACTATGTACCCGACCTAAAAAGCAATATTTTAAGCATGGGTCAATTGATGGAGAAAGGTTACTCAGTTATGATGAAGGACTGAGTATTGTATTTGAAAGATGAGAGAGGTCAGGTGATAGTCCGAGTTGAAATGGGCAGAAATCGTATGTACAAACTGAACTTGAGATGTGTACAGGTCGACTGTTTACAAGCTGAGGTGGAAGACAAGGCGTCACTTTGGCACCTCCGTTTTAGTCACCTACATTATGGTGGTCTAATCGAGCTGGCAAAGAAGAAGATGGTTGACGGACTGCCTGACATCAACTATGGAACCCGGCGCTAAACTTTCAAGATATGATGGAGGAGAAAAGGTAGATTCGAGTGTTTATCGGAGTCTAGTTGGAAGTCTGAGGTACTTGACGTGTACAAGACTAGATCTATGCCTGAGTGTTGGAATAATAAGTCGTTTTATGGAAGAGCCGAGCTATACTCATTGGAAGGCGGCAAAGAGGATTTTAAGATATGTTCAAGGAACAATTTCGTAAGGACTTCATTATTCGAAGTCAAACAAGTACAAGCTAACAGGCTACTCGGATAGCGACTAGTGTGGAGATGTGGATGACAGGAAGAGCACGGCTGGCTATGTGTTTTTCATGGGAAACACGGCTTTCACATGGGTGTCAAAGAAGGAACCCATTGTGACTTTATCTACATGCGAAGCCGAGTACGTTGCTGCTTCCTGGTGTGTTTGTCATGCAATTTGGCTGAGAAACCTGTTGAGCAAGCTGGAGCAAGAGCAAGTCGGTCCAACCGAGATCCGTGTTGATAATAAGTCGGCTATAGAGTTAGCCAAGAACCCGGTGAATTATGAAAGAAGCAAGCATATTGACGTCCGTTTTCACTTCATCCGGGATCAAGTAAAGGAAGGAAATGTGGAGTTATTACATGTGGCAAGTCAAGACCAAGTCGGAGATATTTTCACAAAACCACTGCCGACGTTACTACTGGAAAACTGCAAAAGAATGATGGGCATGAAAGATGGAAGAAGAATTTAAGTTTACGGGGGAGTTTTGTTAAGTAAACGTTAAATGTTATTTTAATGAGTTTTTAAATTTGGATAGTTTATGAGCCATGAGTTAGTAATTCTAAGAGTCAGTGTTGTAGTGTCTTTCTAGTTTCTTGGTGAGTTATGAGTAGTTATTGTAATGAGTCTTTTCATTGGTATTTTCGTTTCTTGTTTTTGCCTATTAATAGGCTTGGTGTAATGCACACAAGAATACCTCTTCAGTGGTTAAATCATGATCCTTGATTGGTAAATCAGCTGGATCAGTAAAGGTTATGGAAGTGACTGAACCAAGGATCTCCAGAGGAGCATTAGACCAAATGAAATTTGCAGCTGAAGACACCTTCCTTAAAGTTGAGATTCCATCTTCATAGTTGTAGACATGAAGTCGTGTAGTTAGCAATAAAAAATACCATATATTTTGTTAGGAGAAGAGTAAAAAACAAATGATTTTCACTAAGGCAGAAGGAAATAAAATATTTTCAGAACTTATATTTTCAGAATCCGACAAAAGACATACAAGGTGTACCTCATTTGTCGAATCATATAAATCTTGCAAACTTCCCATTTTCGGTTGTCGCGGTTCATCTTCATCATCAGTAGTTTCAGAATTTGTCGGTATAGTTGTTGGTATATCAGTTGATGATTCTCCAACTTCAATGATAACCTCCGTTGAGTTATTCCAATCCCAACCGCTTGCTTCATAAACTCGAACATCACGACTCACCGAACCTTCTTGCTTATCGGGTCGAGTAACTTGTATGCTTTTGTTTTCTCATCATACCCAATAAAAATATACCTTTTGCTTTTGTCTTCAAGCTTCATTCTTCGTTGATCCGGCACGTGTGCATAGGACACACTACCGAATGCTTTGAGATGAGAAACTGTCGGTTTTTGTCTGCTCCATGCCTCTTGCGGGGTTTGATCATCCAACTTCGCATGTAGACACCGATTTTACACATAGACGGCACATTGCATAGCAGTATAGAAGATTGGTTGAAAAATTGAACTACCTCACAGTCACTCGACCTGATATTTCATTTGCAGTTAGTGTGGTCAGTCAATTTTTTAATTCTCCATGTCAAGAACATTGGAATGCCGTCAATCGTATTCTTAAGTATATCAAGGCATCTCCAGGAAAAGGCCTTGAATATGAAGATAAAGGTCATGATAAAGTTGTTGGGTATTGTGATGCTGATTGGGCTGGTTATCCAGCTGATAGGAGATCTACTTCTGAGTATTGTGTCTTTGTTGGAGGCAACTTGATTTCCTGGAAAATAAAGAAACAAAATGTAGTTGCCAGATCAAGTGTTAAAGCAGAATACTGCTCAATGGCGACTACTACTTGCGAGCTCATCTGGCTTAAACAACTTCTCAGAGAGCTTAAGTTTGGAGACACTGGACAGGCAACTCTCATTTGTGATAATCAAGCAGCTCTGCATATTTCATCAAATCCAGTGTTTCTTGAAAGAACCAAGCATATAGAAATAGATTGTCACTTAAGGTTCTTACTGGTGAAATTACAACTAGTTTTGTACCCTCTAATGATCAATTAGCAGATATATTTACAAAGTCTTTGAGGAGTCCTCGAATAGAGTTCATATATAACAAGCTTGGTGCATATGATTTATATGCTCCAGCTTGGGGGGGACTGTTAGAAAGAATATATCTTTTGTATATCTGTAAATATTTATTTCCTTATTTCATTAGGATTTGTATTAGGTCTACGCTAAGCTCATTAGTATGTCTATATATTGTATATCTTGCATCAGTTCAATACACACAATTTTATTTCAATGTTTCTCGCTTCTCTCTTGTTATTTAACAAGGTACTTTCGTCTTTATTATTGTTGCTATAAAATGATGCACAAACTTAGTATTCCGACCTTAGTTTTTGTTTTTTTGTATGTTGTAAGATTATAAAGAAAATATAGAAGAATCATGTTGAATTATTTATTTTGATACTCGACGGCTATTGTATGTACATAACAAATTGTTTAATCCGAACGAACATCTTGGTGGATGTGTGGTTCTTTGTACAGAACATTATATGAAATTTCATAGTAAAGGGTGTACATTTATCTAGTACTAACTTATTATAAAACATCGGTACTTCAAAAATTCTGATGTGTCGTGTCCGACACTTCAATACTCATTGCAAAGACTCAAAAAAGTTTCAAAGGTTACGTTATGTTGCATTTTGAGTTCCAACTATTAGATTCGGTAGATTACGATTACGAATTTATTGAATTTAATATAAACATTTGGGATATATTATGTTTTTAAAAAAAATTGATGGGTATTATAAGTTTAGTTTTATTTTTTTGTTAATTTATTGAATAATAAATATAATATACATTACATAAATTAAAAATATTATATAATATCAAAACATATCCTAACGTGTCAAAATTTAATATTTTTTAGAATTAACATGTCGGAATGTCATATCATATATATCATATCTCATGTGTTGTATCAACGGTGCACCTCGAGAACGACATAATATGGCTTGATCATATTAATACGCAGGGGATGAACAGGTTGGCGCAGACCAAGAAGATTATGTTCCACCAAGATAGTCCAATCATCACGCTGCGGTGCTAGAAACATGTTCAAATCTTAGCCCTCAATACATGTCACATTTCTTGAAATCTAGAGCTTGGATATCATGGTGTTGTCCTGCATTTTTACCTTGACGCTCACCAAGCTGTCGTTCAATGTTATCCAAATGTTGCATCAGTAGTGCCACTGCAGTTTGGACTAGAACAAGCTAGTGGTGCATGATTCATTCTCAAGTTTCTTTAGTAAAATTTGCTTTAATTATTAGAACTATTTCATTTTAATTGTTTTATATTAGGATTTGATGTTTGTCATTTTAAATGACATAAATTATGTCATTTTAGGAGAGAGATAGACACAAAAATGAAAATCATGTGGGAGAAAGTGAGTGATTTTTTTAATTTAATTTTTAAATAAAAAAATATTATTTTGTTCTTATCTCTCTATTAAAATAACATAATTTTATGTCATTTAAAATGACAAACACTTTTCTCTTTAACTTATTTTAGGAAAAAAAATTATTTAGAATTTTTTAATGTTGATTGTATTATAATTAGTCATCATTAAAAACCATCTTTTTCCCTCATCATGTCTAATTTGTAATTGGACTATCAAAATATGTACAATAATTAGAAGACATAGTAAATGATGTCCAGGGTTTAAGTTTAGACTCATTTATAACAATTTTCCTTAATTTTTTGATCGTTCAACTAGTTCACCAATTCATTGAACATCGGATATCCTAAACACCAGTGAGTGACCTTATCAGATCACCAACTTTTATTTAAATCAGCTAGTCCAGCCTGAATTTTAAACGATTTGTAAAACATTAGTTGTACCAATCAATTGAAAAAACAAAAAAGAAGAGAAAAACTAATTAAAGGCAAATTTATTTAATTTAAGGGAGATCTTGATATTACAAGTTATTGAAATTCGTAGGACATGAGACAAATATAATTTGTTCATGTTCAAGGACCAAGGCAAGTTTCAACAGGAGTTCCGTCTTCAGTGTAAATGGTACATCTATTTGCTCCCATGCCGCAGCAGCTGCATGGTGAAGGGAGATGCTCATCACCTGTGGATGGACAAGTCATGTATCCTGAATCATCGCAGATCATTTCTGGGCATTCGAAACCATCCACACTTTTCATATTATTGCCTCCCAACATAATTGCACCTGCATCCATCCATCATAACCAAAATTAAACAATATCATATTATAAAAATTGAGGTTTGTTTTTCTCATGTTGCATGAGAAAACAAACCCTTCCTACACACACCATAAAAAGATGTGCCACTCATTTTTTTGTTTTTTGTTTTTTTTAAATAGGTGGGTCCCACACTTGATGTATCTATGACATGAGATTTGAACTCTCCTACAACATAAGATTTACTTTTCCCATCAAAGTTATTAATTTCTTCATTTCATTCCTAGTTTTGCTAAAGAAAAAAAAAAGTGAGTTACTGGGCTCAAGATGAATACCGCAGAAGAAGACAAGAAGAATAACCCGAACCTTGTTGAAAGCCATGTTTGTTTTGCAACCTTGGTGAATCTTATATCTTATATTTATAGATATGAAACGAAACAAAATATGTTGGTTGTTGAAAAGAACTACAATAAGTCTAAACTAATAAACCAGACAAAGGCAAGTCATACGAGGCATGCATATTGGCGTGCTTATCAACATTTTTATATACTTTCATTTAATTTTTTTAAAAACAAAGGCAAATCATACGAGGCATGCATATAGGCGCGCTTATCAACATTTTTATATACTTTCATTTAATTTTTTTATTTTAATAAGAAATAATATATATATATATATATATATATATATATATATATATATATATATATATATATCAGTTTTTTTAAAAAGGCTCTCGTAAAGATGAATTTCTTTTCCAACTCTTTAAGAATTGAATAACTGAAGTGGAGAAATAGTGGAGTGAGGAAGCTTAAGAAAAAATATATTTTATCTGAAGCAGATTATATTTATAATTTTTTTATTTACAAACTTAATTATGTACTAAGGTCGTAGTACATAAACCAACTCATGTATTACCGTTAGTATATAGTTAAACAGAAAAATATTTTTGCAGTTACTGCAGATAAGTTATCTGTATTTACTCCCGAAACGTTGTCGTTTTGGAATTAAAATATTAAAAAATTATAATTATAAAGACTATAATAACCCTGGAATAAATTAAAATTAGAAAAACACCATGATTTTCATCCCAAAACGACGTCGTATTGGGCATACTGCAGATAACTTATCTGCAGTAACTGCAGAAAAAATAACCCAAATTTAAATTATAAAAGTTTATAAATATAATCTGCCTTGTGTTAAATACTACTAATTAAGAACGAAAAACTGGTAACCGTTCCCATAATTTCTCATACCTGAATTTATGCATTTACACAAAAGCCACTCTTTTAGAGTAACAATGTTAGAAAATTTTAGGCTCACATACTTTGATGTAGTTTTCTATTTGATATACTTTGTACACACCCATAATGTTTTGAATTAATGTTCATCATAAGTTCACAAGTATCTTTTTGTTTAATCTTTATGGCAATTATACTTCTTATGTTGCTCCAAAAAAAATTCTTTTGGAACACATATATTTACCATAATATGACGTAGGATTTTGGTATTTTTTTATAAAAAAAATCAATAAATCTCATTTTTGTGTCTGTTACAAAATTTTGTTTTCTGCAATAGTTGCAGAAAAAACAAACCCAATCTTTATATGAGAAATAATTATCTTACGTTGTATCAGATAATTATCTTATGCAACAGAGATAAGATAATGGGGTCCACTATCTTTTCTTTTTTCCCTTTTTTTTAAAAAGTAGTTGACCTCACTATCTTGTCTCTGTTTCATGAGATATTTATCTCATGCAACATGAGATAAATAGATCCCTCTATATATATATACAAAAACCAATAAAATGAAAGCTAATGTCATGTTGGTATAGTAGCATGTTGCATATCCTACAACTTTTGAGTTAAAATAATGACTCGTGGATAGTGTTATTAAACCCGACGCAAGCATTGACTCGGTCAAGGTATTGGGTCACTGGTCAAATCGGTGGGTCAACCGGTTGACCCAAATATATGTATAAATATATATAAATATGAACATATGAAGTTAATCATATTCTCCATATCTAAAATGAGTTAAACAAGGTTCACTAAATAAGCTATAAAATTACCCAATCACATTTTTACAAGTTTATGAAGCACAAATAAATGAAAATGCATACTATTACTAAGTCAATTTAAATTGCAACTTAAAATTCCCATAAGCATACCTCTCAATGACATTGAACTCATATTTTTCAAATTCATCTATATTGAAATGACATATGTCACATTCTCTTAATTTATTCTTTCAGTATGCTTTTTCAAGATCTATGAACACCATATGTAAATCCTTCTTTTTTTCTCGATATCTTTCCAGCAATTGACGCATCAAGAAAATAGTTTATGTGGTGAATCTTTTCTGGTCTTTCAGGCATAAATCCAAATTGATTTACAGAAATTTTAGTCTCTCTCTTCAAGCGATGTTTAATAATTTTACTATATATATATATATATATATATATATATATATATATATATATATATATATATATCAGTTTTTTTAAAAAGGCTCTCATATAGATGCATTTATTTTCCAACTCTTCAAGAATTGAATAACTGTCTTCAAAAGTGGAGAAATAGTGGAGTGAGGAAGCTTAAGAAAAAATATATTTTATTTAAGGGAGATTATATTTATAAATTTTTTATTTACAAACTTATCTATGTATTAAGATAGTACATAAATCAACTCATGTATTATCCTTAGTTTATAATTAAATTTATAAGAGTTTGTAAATAAAAAAAATTTATAAATATAATCTGTACTATTTCATTTATATTAATAGATGTCGAAAGCATGACAGATCTTTCCTTTGTCGGCTTAAATACTACTAATTAAGAACGGAAAACTGGTAAACATTCCCATAGCTTCTCATATGTGAATTTATGCATTTACACAAGAGTCACTCTTTTAGAATAACAATGTTAGAAAATTTTAGGCTCGCATACTTTGATGTAATTTTCTAAAAAATACCTTGATCTACCTTGTACACACCCATTATGGCAAAAAAATTAAAATAATGTTATTTAATTAAATAATTACGCATTTATTGCAGTTTTGCGAAAAATTACGGATCTATTGCACACATGTGACGCCTCATTGAGGCGTCTCACCCTAGGGGAAGACGCCCAAATGGGGCGTCTCTCGCGTGGCGTTGACACGTGTCACTTTTTTTTCCAAAAAAAATTAATTTAATCGTAAGAATTTTAAAGGCCATAACTTTTGACTCGAGTATCCAAATCAGGTAATTTTTTTTTTGATTCCACATAACTTTTTGAGATCTACGCAATGACATCTCATTTGATATATTTTATTTCTCACCAATAGTTTTTCAAATTATATGTATATTTGAGTTTAAATCAAAAATCAAAAATCAAATCTTTATTTTGTTTTCCTTATTAATAATAATTGTTACTTTTAATTTAAATCACACATCAAATCTTGATTTGTTTTTTTTTTTTTTTTGGAGTTATTCAACCCTAATTATCTCTTTGAGGCGAGTTGGCTCCCTCCGGTATCCCCACGAGCTTCGACTCTTTGAGCCGGCTATGGGACTAATCCAGAGTGCGGGGGAACGGAAACAGTGATGGCTAAAGGTTCAGCCCCCTCCCCAAGAATGCATTCAGCGGGAATCGAACACATATCCAACCCCACTAACTCAGCGCCAAGTTACCAACTGAGCTGCACCCATTGGGTAAATCTTGATTTGTTTTTTGTATTAAATCACAAACGCAGAACTCAGAGGCTTCTGAGTTTAAAAATGTGACACGTGTCAAAACGTAACACATCACCAATCACGTCTAAATTGGGTTTCAATCAAGAGGCAATCACGCCTAATTTAGGTAATTTTATTTTTGAAAAACATTCATGAGAAATAAAATATATCAAATGAGATGTCATTGCGTAGATCTCGAAAAGTTATGTGGAATCAAAAAAGAATTACCTGATTTGGATACTCGAGTCAAAAGTTATGGCATTTAGAAGTTTTATGATTAAACTAATTTTTTTTTGGAAAAAAAAGTGACACGTGTCAACGCCACACGAGAGACGCCCCATTTGGGCGTCTTCCCCTAGGGTGAGACGCCTCAATGAGGCGTCACAGTGTGCAATAGATCCGTAATTTTTTTCAAAACTGCAATAAATACGTAATTATTTAATTAAATAACATTATTTTAATTTTTTTGCCCACCCATTATATTTTGAATTAATGTGCATCATAAGTTCACAAGTATCTTTTTGTTTAATCTTTATGGCAGTTAAACTTCTTATGTTGGTGAAAAAAAAATTCTTCTAGAACAAACATATATTTACCATAATAAGACGTAGGATTTTGGTATTTTTTAATAAAAAAATAATAAATATCATTTTTCTGTGTCTGTTACAAAATTTTGTTTTCTGCAATAGTTGCAGAAAAAAAAACTCAATCTTTATATGGGAATAATTATCTCAAGTTGTATGAGATAATTATCTTATGCAACAGAGATAAGATAATGAGGTTCACTATCTTTTCTTTTTTTCCCTTTTTTTTAAAAAAAATAGTTAACCCCACTATCTTGTTTATGTTGCATGAGATAAATAGATTTCTCTTTATATATACAAAAACCAACAAAATGAAAGCTAATGTCATGTTGGTATAGTAGCATGTTGCATATCCTATTAACTTTTGTGTTAAAATAATGACTTGTGTGTAGTGTTATTAAACCCGACGCGGGCATTGACCCGGTCAAGATATTGGGTCATTGGTCAGACCGGTTGACCCAAATATATGTATAAATATATATAAATATGAACATATGAAGTTAATCATATCCTCCATATCTAAAATAAGTTAAACAAGGTTCACTAAATAAGCTATAAAATTACCCAATCACATTTTTACAAGTTCATGAAGCACAAATGAATGAAAATGCACGCTATTACTATGTCAATTTAAATTGCAACTTAAAATCCCCATAAACATACCTCTCAATGATATTGAACTCATATTTTTCAAAATCATCTATATTGAAATGACATATGTCACATTCTCTTAATTTATTATTTCGCAAATTGTTTCAGTATTGGAAGCTGAAATTTGAGGTCATTGTAGAATAATATACTACTAGCAAATAAAATTACAAAAATGAGTTCTACATTTTTTTTTGAAAGATGAAACAATTTTGATTTTTTTTTAATAAAAATGCATAAGCTGACTGGGTCACCAATTTTGTCCGAATTTGGTGGGGTTTTGACCGAATCTGATACATAACTAATCCAATATCAAATTGCCGGGTTCCAAATTAACCCAATCGGGACGAGCCGGGTTTTATGAATTGACCGATTCTCTAAACATTACTCTGCTTTTATTTATTTTTTGGTAAGCTAAACATTACTCTGCTTATAACTTCATTACATTTCTCATGTTCAACCTTACGTGCTTATCTTAGGATTTATGAGAAGAGAAAAGCAAATTACATGAAATAGTTAAAACAATTACTTTTTTTTTTGGTAAGCTAAACATTACTCTGCTAATAACTTCATTACATTTCTCATGTTCAACCTTACGTCCTTATTTAGGATTTATGAGAAGAGAAAAACAAATTACATTAAATAGTTAAAAGAATTACTTTCAAATTTTCGATGGTACTTATCCACTTCTATTTGTTTTTAACTTATAAATCTCAATCGAAGTCAAAGAAAATTAAAAGTAGCTTGTCGTGAAATATCATTCATCCACAAAAAATCAAATTAAAGACCTTGAGGAACATGCAAGATGTGATGGATTGATTTGAGAGTTCACCAATTCAAAATTCAAACAACGCAGGAATTTAATAGATTTCACACTAGATGAACCATTAATAAATAAATTTTATTTTAATATGAGATTATTTCTTCGTTGTCGGATAAAATTAAAATCTAATGGTGTCGAGAAGGATAGGTAAATATAAGAAAAATAAGGGTCGGCAAAATAACTTATCACCTTATTTTATTTTATTTTTCTATTTTGCAATGTATAAAATCTTACAAGAACCAAATAAAATTAAACTTGAACAAATCCACCGACACAAGTGAGAGATAATTATTATAATAATTATTGAGAAAAAAGACTATCATTTAAAAGGATACAAGTTGTGTTCTTTTAGATGATTTACACAAAATATGACCGGTTATACTTTGTGTAAATCGAAAAACTGTTTTTTTTTCTCTCTTCAGTCACATAACTGATATGTAAAGTGAAAAAAAAAAAAAATATGATCGATCATTCTATGTGTAAGTCAATAAAACATGTGTCGTTTTCATTGACATGCGCTAAACCCATAAATTATTATCATTGCGGTCACCAAATGCCCATGCTTTGGGACATAGTCAGAAACGTTATTATCTACTGAACACAATGGGCGTTTGTGGGGAATTAGTAAATTTTGATTCCCATCAAATCATGGTGAACATATGTCCCTCCGAACCCTAATACGCAGGGGATGAACAGGTTGGCGCAGACCAAGAAGATTATGTTCCACCAAGCTTGTTCTAGTCCAAGCTGTAGTGGAACTGCTGATGCAACATTTGGATAACATTGAACGACACTTTGGTGAGCGTCAAGGTAAAAATGCAGGACAACACCACAACATGATATCCAAGCTCAAGATTTCAAGAAATGTGACATGTATTGAGGGTTAAGATTTGAACATGTTTCTAGCATGATTCATTGTCAAGTTTCTTTAGTAAAATTTGCTTTAATTATTAGAACTATTTCATTTTAGTTGTTTTATCTTATTTTAGGTTGATTTAATGCTGATTTTAATTAACTATCTTTATTTTAGGAAAAACAAATTATTTAGAATTGTTTAATGTTGATTGTATTATAATTAGTCATCATTAAAAACCATCTTTATCCCTGATTATGTCTAATTTGTAATTGGCCTATGAAAATATGTACAATAATTAAAAGACATGGTAAATGATATTTAGGGTTTCAAGTTTAGACTCGTTTATAGTAATTTTCTTTGGTTTTTGGATCGTTCAACCAGTTCACCAATTCACTGATCATCGAATATCCTAGACACCAGTTATTTTATCAGTTCACCAACCTTTATTTAAACCAGCTAGTCTGACCTAATTTTTAAACAATTTGTAAAACATTAGTTGTACCAATCAAAACTATATAACTAGACAAACAACTCAATAGTATCTTACTATGAAAACCGGCACAGTGCTATATTAGACAATTAAAACGCTAGAAACCGATGAACTTGAAGATACTTAACACTCCAATTTTTACAAATATTGGTGTGCCATAATCAATATCTAATTTAATACCTTCATTAGCTGCTATTTAAGACAACTTTTAATTAAATTAAGATTCCCTCTATGAACAAACAAAATTGAGGCATGAAAATAAGACAAAACCCGTGACTGAGAAATTGAGCATCACCCTATTCTTCATTTATTCCCCTTTCTTCCCTTCTTAGCAGAGGCCTTTGAAGATCCTTTCACCTTCGGAGACTTACCCTTCATCTTGGAACCTCCTTTTCCTGCCTTACCACCCATTCCATGTTTCCTAGCATCCTTCTTCATTCTGCGATCAACAAGGACTTTACCCTTGCCAGTCTTAACTTGGACACCTTTCTTTGCAACTACATATGATATGCATCATCAAGTATCTGCTCCCTTTGCTTTTTCCTCATCATCTTCTTAGCATAAGCCAGTATCTCAGCTTTGGTTTCAACATCTTCCTCCTCCGACTCATCAGAGGATGAATCATCGCTTGAATCAGTAGCAGGTGCAGGAACTATCTCAAAATCCCCCTCTGCTTTAGATGCTTGAGATTTAGGCCCATCTATCACTGAAGCCATTGTTTTATTTTCTCTGACCTTTTTTGCAATGGACATCTTCTCCTATTAGGCCCATCTATATCCATCTCATCTTCACTCTGAGACTTCTCAAAGTCTCCTTCCTCTACAGCTTCAGCAAAGACATCCTGACTAAACCACTTATTTGTGATCTCCTCTGGGGTGGGTTCTGTCCCATCATTAAGTGGCACCATCAAAGGATTTGCTTCTTGATCACGCTGATCTTCATCTGAATCGTATTTGGACTGAACAATATCACCTTCCTCATCAGCCTGCACTGCCAAGAGGCCATAATCTACATGTAAAAAAAATTCTTGATATATATCTCAGCAGATTCAGAACGACTGGCTGCGGGTTTATCCACCTCAACCTTTTCAAACAACTGCAATGCAAATATTCCACCACAAAAAACAAAACAATTCTCAACCAATTCACACTAACACCCATTAAACCACATAAAAACACAAAATAGAATTATTATTTTTCTTAAAAAAATAAAAAAAAAACTATCACCTGCTTTAAGCAATACACCATAGAACTGTAATCCTGGTGTAAAGAACCTTGGATACACCACTCCAAAAGCTAGCTCAAAGGGTGGAAGTGCCGAAAGTCTTTAAAGACCATATTAACACGCCTCCTCACGCAAGAGCCCTTTGATGGTGACTAGAAGCGTGGAATTGCACAGGCCCAATTTTTGGTTTACCTTTTTGTGCTTTTTATTTTAATTCCACTTTTTAAAGCGGGGGATGGTAAGACTCTGATACCATGTAAAGAACCTTGGGATACACCACTCCAAAAACTAGCTCAAAGGGTGGAAGTGCCGAAGGTCTTATAAAGGTCATATTAATTGTTCATTCAATCAATGATGTGAGACTATATATAACCTGAAAATCTATCATATAACAAAAGAATTAACAATAATCAAAATAAGAATGAGAATCAGTCATAAATAACAATTAAGTTGAATGAAAAATACCTTAGTGACAAATATGCCCTTGGGGGCTAAGAACTGTGTGGCTAACTTAACCGCATCGATGACGAGAGCGTTCTGGCTCATTGCTTCCTGAGCCCACGCGCCACCGACGTTGGGCGAACCATCGTGCAATATAACGTCAAACGCGCGACAACCGTGCTCGTTCATGAGCTTCTTGATTCGAGACTTGCACTCGGGCCTGGTGATATCTTCCTGTATGGCGATGGCACCGCGGATGGGAGCGATGGGAGCGAGATCGACGCCGATGACGAGGTGGTCGACGGGGACGCAATTATTAATTAAACTTTTATATTAGCCCAAGATTGGCCTGTTAAGCAAAATAGTCAGGCCAAGCTGGTTCAGTAGCCGGCCTGTTAAGCAAAAGGGGGGAAAAATGCACAATTGAATGTATCGGATCAATTTGGATCAATTTTTTTTAAATAAAAAAATTATGAATTTATTGTTGTTTTGAAAGTAAGTATAATAGTTGGGATTAACATAATCAATCTAATGGTGGAATTGATTGGTAGTAACACTAATTGGTTGTAACAATATCCTATCCTCCATTTTAATCCATTAAAAAAAAGTCGACTTGTGGTCCTTCATAAATTTAAAATAAATTCAATTAATTGAAATCATGGTCCTTCAAAAATTCAAAGAAGACTTATATAATTTTTTTGGCTTGGAAGTCCGAAGCAGGTGATTTTTTTTTTCACATAACTTTTTGATATCTACGCACTGAAAAATTTTCGGAGAATTATTTCTTAATACTGGGAAGTAAAAATTTAAATAACATCATTCAAAGATGAAATTATGCCAAAGGAACATCCAATTGAAGGCTTTCTCATGAAACATGCTTTGATAAGAGGGTTTGAGGTGCTATACATGTTTGTAATAATGCATAAGAACATATTTTTAATGCATTATATCAAAAGTTTTGCATTCTTTGATAGAACTTAAAGAACATTATATTCTCACCAATCTCTCTCACACTTTTATATTGGGGCACTTTCTTTTCTCACAATATTATACATATTTTTTTCAAATATTTGGTAGAAAGTATATATTTTACTATAACATTAAGTATTTTTATTTAAAGATGGACTAATCCACTTTGGTGACATCATTAACTTCAGACCACGACTTACAAGATAAAGTCTCAATATTGCAAATTCAAATTGTGTTTGTAGAGATAAAATATATCAAATGAGGTGTCATTGCGTAGATCTCGAAAAGTTATGTGGAATCAAAAAAAAAATTACCTGATTTGGATACCCGAGTCAAAAGTTATGGTTTTTAGAAATTTTAAGGTTAAAATGTTAATTTTTTGTGACACGTGTCAACACCATATAAGTGACGCCTAATTTAGGCGTGACTGCCTCGAGGATGATGCCTAACTTAGACGTGACTGGTAACGCCCAATCCGAATGTGACACGCTGCAATACACGCATAAATAATTTCAAAACAGTAATATATTTATAACTTTTTATTTACAATTAATTAATTTTTTTGCCGAATTAGCTCATAGGAAATTATTTTAAACTTTACGGCTCGCTCACGGAGTTTAATGCGCTTTGCAACTATATGAAGTTAGCTAAATATTTATAACACCTTGCCTATACAAATTGGAAGAAATACATTAATCAATTGTGACATAACATAAATATTTATGTAATTATTGAAGTTAGCTAAATATTTATAAACACCTCCCTCCAAATCAAAATCCCTATGCACAAACCTAGAGTACGAATCAACAACAATCAATATCATATAGGTTAATGTAATCATGACTTTAGTTCAAACTTTCACTTGTTAGCAGCCATACCATCCCATCACTACATCACCTATCCATCATTGTTTCATATTCACATATAATCAAACACCTCATTTGCATAAATTTCATCATGAAGGCAGATTTGCCTATTGGACTTTTTTTTTTTATAAACTTTCATGCCACATTCATCTTTACATAGGTAGACAACCATCAACCAACAACAAGAGAAGAGACCTTAATACACATCTAGAACATATCAAAACATAATCTTCCCCCACTCTTTTTCATCATGGCCGAAGCATACATGTGGAGGAATCAAGTGCGATTCAAACTTTTAATACCAAAATCTTGTTATTTTCTAACAACTTTCCATTACATCAGTTAATCATTAAATCATCAACAAACCATGATTTCACATACACAATTTATCAAACATTTGACCTACATAATTTACTAGGCTTGGGCTGAATTCCATTTTTAATATTAGGTCATCCCATTTAAAGTTTTCATCATCATTCATGGTAGTTTCAACAACAACAACAACAACAACAAAGGACAAATTATAACCATTATCAAACTCCATCACAAGGGACCATCAAAACACTATGAAAACCATGAAAATCCAACCAAAACCTAAGCTTGAATCATGAAATATAACCATTGAATAGTAGCAAAATAAACTGTGTTTATTCAAATAATCCAAATATGAATATAAGGTACATTGAATCATGCATTTTATTCTATTCTAGACTTCTTGTAAATATCCCAATGGCCAATATGGTCGCACAAGGTAAAAGCATAAACAAAACTAACAATTCAAATAAATTTAGTGGTTCATACACATATCACAATGCCTTCTATTCTAGTTGTTATTCCACCTGAATTGTTTCTCAAGATTGTCCACTATTCTATTGTCCACTTGAAAAGCCTTTGTAAGAACTTCTTTAGATATGCGTGGATTGGACCCAAATACAGAATTAGCAATTGTTATAACTCCTGGATTCTGGCTGCTAAGTCCAGAAATAGCAACAGCATTTGCATAACCAACATTGAATTGGAAGTGAATGAGACCAATTGGGAACACAAAGACATCTCCTTTGTTGAGTACTTTGGTGATGAGACGGTTCTCTGGGTTGGATGTAACAAAACCAACATAAAGGGTACCCTCCAAAACTACAAGTATCTCAGTGCCTCTAGGGTGAGTGTGAGGAGGATTTAAGCCTTTAGGTGCAAAGTCAATGCGAGCAAGGGACATGCCAAGAGTGTTCAGTCCTAGTATCTCATTAACACTAGCAGGAGTCACTTTGAAACCAAGTGGATTAGATGTGTTTCCTTGCTTGAGTGAAAAGAAGAAATCATTTGCACTAACAAGTTTTGGGTCTTTGCAGAATTTTCCATTCACAAAAACTGTAAACAAATTTATAAGAGAAATCATTCACTTCTCATACTAAAATAGGATGGTCAAGCCTGTTAAATGCATAGAATCTAGTTATAAAGAAGGGATTAATATTTTTAGGAGATAAAATTATCTCCTACACACGTAAAAGTGTTTGCGGTCCTTATAGAACCATGTGAAGAGAAGACAGAAAAAAAGAAAATATGAGTCTCGCATACTTTTATGTGTGTATGAGATAAAAATATCTATCGCAACATGAGAAACACTAATTCCTATAAAGAAACATAAGGTACATTAAACTTACCACCCATCTTTGTGTCATTGATGGCCACACAAAAGTCCTGTAGAGGGCTGGGATCAAATGCTAAGGTACATGATGCCAAAGCCAAGAATGCTGTAAGGATCAAGTAACCACCAGTCTTCATGTTTTCTCTAGCAATAATTTGTTTTGGCAATTCTTTTGTGTAATTGCTTGATTATGTATATGAGGGTTTGAGGTTATTGGGCAATGCAAACTTCCTCTATTTATAAGCTGGAGACATTGAATTGGTTCATATTCTTAATTTCACAATGCTTTGTAAAGACCTAGTAAATCTTAATCAACTATTGTGTCTTTAATATTTTATTAGTTGGACATTGGATGAAACATTCTTTAACAACTATATACTACCAATTATTCTTCTTTTTCTAAGATCAAATTAGCACATATATACTTATTAAATATATAAGTTCCCACTGTTTGATGTAGTCAATTGAATTTTTGTAAGTAATTTAGAATTAGCAAGGACGGTTAATGGAACATGATTCCTGTTTGAACTTGTCCCTATTAACTATTCATGAAATGGAGTTTTCCATAACATACATATGCGAGTATGAAAGTATGAATTGGTTTGGTCAACTTAATGCGAATCGGTCAGATTAACATTTATTTAGTATTTTTCAGAGTTGTGTATGTTTATAATCAAAGGCTTCAATTGCAAGTAAGAAGAAATTTTTCCCTTACTTTCGGCAAACAATAAATATTTTAACCCTTGGTGTGATGCAAAAGCATCAATTAAGTTTACATATTTTGACTTTTCTGAGCAAAGAATTTCTCCATATACAACTTTTGAGTATGACTTGTGTTGGAACTATTATTATGATAATTAACTCCTTTTGGCTTCGGTAAGCGGAATTATCTAATATACTAGTGTCGAACTATTTGTTTGGTGCTATCAGCTAATAGAAATTCATGAATAACTGTGATATTTGTATACATAGGAGAGAGAAATATTTCTTTTATCCAAATACTAGTTGCTCAATGGAAGAATTACCTATTACAGTTGTACGAAAGATGTTCTCCCAGCTAGCCGCGTAACGTGAAAGTCCAAATAAAATCATTTAGATATGGTAATAATATTCACTTTTTGTTTTTCTTGAGCACATCCAAACCTTACTCTATCCAAAAACAAAATCGGAAAAATGATCATGTAATTGAGCAAGTTAGTACTAGTAGTAACTAATGAAACCCAATGAGCATATGTGCAAAATTATCAGATTTTTATTGTAACAAATTCTCACTTGGTATACTTTAACAAATTATATGTTTACTTTTTTCATGGTTATAGTGTGTCGATAAAGGTGTTAATTCTGCAAGAAATGGTAACTAAATAGGTCCATAGTTATACTTTTTAATTTTTTACAACCAAGTTTACAGAATATCTAAGTCAATATCAAAAGACTCATTAAAGTGACCTCGTGGAAGGACAAAAAAAAAAAAAAAATTGGTATGCTAGAAGGACCAAAATTTTACTTATAAACTAGGAGATGCTGCAGTTGAATATATATATATATATATATATATATATATATATATATATATATATATATATATATATAACCATAGGTTGCAATAAAATCCCAAGTTTTGTCTTATATTAAAATTAACTTGGCCTAATTAATATAAAAATGTATTGCAGCAGTGAAGCTGTTCTCTCCTTAATATCTTTACTTTTAAGTTTCGATCTTAATTTTTAGCATTTTATTTATATATTAATGTTGGA
Source organism: Gastrolobium bilobum (assembly GCF_033153095.1). Taxonomy (NCBI): domain Eukaryota; kingdom Viridiplantae; phylum Streptophyta; class Magnoliopsida; order Fabales; family Fabaceae; genus Gastrolobium; species Gastrolobium bilobum. The sequence goes on along the minus strand of NW_026897046.1, from coordinate 217,063 downwards.
AATATTCAAATGTAAATAGTAACTATAATAACTCTAACCGGTGTAATATGGAATTTTGAGATGATTAATGATATAATTAGATTGAAAATCTAATTAGGTAAAAATAAGGCATTTTTTGAAAAAAGTGCAAATAGTGGGAGTTTTGAGGTAAAAATGCGGGTAGACAAAAATTGCGTGGAACTTATAAATAATTGAATGGAGCATTATGAAATACTTTTAGTGAAAATCTAAAATCAAGTTAGATGAATTAAATTGAGGGGAGGGTTATATTTACAAACTTTTTGTTTACAAACTCTTACAAACTACACTATATACTCCCGGGAGAACACTAAGTTTCACTATATTCTCCGGGAAGTACATAGTGTAATTTGCAAAAATTTGTAAACAAAAATTTGTAAACGTATCATTCCCCTTAAATTGATGAGAGGACATAACATGGAATACATAATAATAACATACGTTTTAAGAAAAGAAAAAGTTTATCCGTGTTTTAATCAATTGTTGTGATTGTAACTGCGCTTAATATCATACATAATAATAACAAATCGGTTCTAGAATGGGGTGTTACAGTCTATGATGCACCGACACCGACACGGGACACGACACGCCGACACGTTAACTCTAAAAAATGTCATATTTCGACACGTTTTGATATTTAATAAAAATTTTAATATATATAATATAATTTATATTTAATATATATAAGAGTCCATAATAAGTCATATAACCAATCAAATATTTAAATTTTATAACATAAATATAAATATAAATAATTTTCCGTACTTTGTTACTTTTTCATGTCAAATTTTATAATAGAAAAAAATTAATTTATAATTTTTTTATATTTAGTTAATAAAATAAAATTAAGATTAAAAAAAGCATGTCCGAGCGTTGACCGCGTGTCGGAAAAAATTGACCGCGTGTCGGAAAAAATTGACCGCGTGTCGGAGTGTTCACCACGTGTCCCCAAATGTTGACCGCGTGTCGAACGCGTCTCGTAGTGTGTCCGTGTCTGACACGCAAATTTTGAAAATTTTAGCGTGTCCATGCTTGCTTGGTTACAGTAACAAAGTCCCGCATCGATTAGAAATAAATTAACTAAATACCCTATAACCGCGAAAGACTCATAAACTTACTATCTTAGGTCTTGGATTGAGATATGATATTAATCTATTTATTGTGATTTATCATTTGATCTATTGGTAGAAGATCCTTTGTAAAGGGTTTTGTACTCCCGTACCATTATTTAACAATTTAACTAGTTTTGCTAGTTAATTGCAGAGAAAAACCACAACGTAGAACTTGCTTTCTTTTGCTCTGTTTTCACCTTTAAGTTGGTGTACTTGGTTTTGAACTTATGTTCTAGCTCGTTTCTTGGCTTAAAGATTGCTCCTTTTAATTGCTTCACTTTTAGTCAGTCTATGTTCTTAAAGGTTTGAAATTTAAGTGAAAATTTACTTGATCTTTTGTTTCTTTAATTTGAATTTATACATATGTTTAGTTTTAAAATTCATTATTTTGCTACTATTTTAATTATGTAGGCTAAACTTCAAACAACTTCGTTTTTTTTTTGTCCAAGTGTAGAAGATTTTGTGGTTAATACAATTCTACCCGGTTTCCGTTAATTTAACCTTCAAGGCATTCACAGGTATAATAATACTAATAATAAAATAAACTGTGTTTATTCAAATAAACCAAATATAAGGTACATTGAATCATGCATTTTATTCTATTCTAGACTTGTAAATATCACAATGGGTTTGGATCAAAGGCAAAGGACAAGATGCCAAAGCCATGAAGACTAAGGCGTTTGGTAGAAGGGAAAAAAAAAAATTATCTGCGAATCTCGATTTTCAAAAATATAATTTTTACATTCAGTTTACGATAATATTCGAAAATTAAAAATTTAAAAAAATTCAGTTTTTCGGAAATCCTCCGCGTACCAAACGCCCCACTCAGATCAAGTAACCAGTCTTCATGTTGTCTCTAGTAGCACGTTTTAGGAATACTCTTGTATATTTGCTTGTGATATATGTATGTGTATGATGGGTGAGATTTTCACAATGCAGACATTGTGTATTCAAAAGCAAGAGGCATTGAACTGGTCTCTATATTTTTCCTTACACAAAGCACATAAAAGATTTAATAAGTCTTCATGAACTGGTTTTGTCAACTTCATGAGAATATGTCAAAATTAAGCCAATATATATGGGGTGTTAAGTAAAAATTGTCTACCGTTATTTATTTATTTTTGTGATCTTTTGACATATATATCGAGGAGTATTATATTATTGTTTCATATTTTTTTTTAAAAATTTAATGAAAAAAAATTATTCATTCATTAAAAAGAGAGGTATTTTAGAATACCTCGTTTTTGTTGTATCATCATTCATCACCACATGCCCTCTTTGCTTCTTTCCGAATGCTGGTTTCGAACCGAACACTCGAGGATCGAAGATAAACTCCAATCCAACGAGCAATTCGGGAAAGAAGCAACGTCAATTACTAGAAGAATGTATTTAAATAATAATTTTATCGTTCGTATGGTCGGATACGAAGATGCAAAGCATAAATAAAATATGGCAACTCTTTTATTTTTAAAGCAGTGGGCCCCTTTTTTTTTGTTTTTGTCTCGGGAGAAAATTTTCTTTTATGCTACCGGCGAAAAATAACCTCAATCAAATGATGAGATTAATATTTATGAGGTTATAAAAGATAATTTTATTTTTTATTTTTTTGAATAACAAAAAATTTAAGTGGGGTTAGACATCGGTATCCCACTAGGGTCAGGGAAGACCACCCAACCTCAAATTATACACATAAAAATAGAGAAAAATATTTCTGCAGTTACAAAAGATAAGTTATCTGTATTTATTCTTAAAATGACGTCGTTTTGGTATTGAAATATTAAAAAATTATAAATACAAAGACTATTATAATCCTGAAATAAATTAAAATTACAAAAACATCATGATTTCTGCTCCAAAACGACGTCGTATTGAGCTTACTTCAGATAACTTATCTACATTAATGGCGGAAAAAGTGAACCCATAAAAATATGTGGGGCTCATAATTTTTTTTGTGTTTAATGTTTATCCGAGCACCGAAAATAAAGATATCTCCAAAAAGCTCAAAATAATATTATTTTGAGATTGAGAGATTAAAAAATTATAATAATAAATACTAATATAATACTTGAATAAATTAGAGTTCCAAAAATACATTTTTCTTAACATCAGATGACATCATTTTGGACATTCGAAAGAAAAGTTATCTCCATTTAATGTAGATATATTAAATCTCTTTTTTTTTTTCTTTTTTCTATTTACATGTCTTCATATAGAACCCCCGCTTTTTTTTATGTATATAGCAAACAAAATTATCTCATATATTATGATAAACCTTAATTCCTAAAATGACATATCTTATGATTTTCAAAGCAAAGGTAATTTACCTCAACAACTTTTGTGCACGTCTTCTGTTGGAGTTAAAAATTTTATACATATATATATATATATATATATATATATATATATATATATAGAGGCAGGATCATTTGACACCGGTGTCAAATTTGAAATTTGACTCCTCATCTGAGAGACGTTAGATCAAAAAAGATCAACGACTCTGATTTGTAAGCATGTGACACCATTGATCTTTTTTGATCTAACGTCTCTAAGATGAGGAGTCAAATTTCAAATTTGACACCAGTGTCGAAGGATCATATCTCATATATATATATATATATATATATATATATATATATATATATAAGGATAAAAGATATTGATTATTTTTTTAAGGAGGTTCAATTTTCTTAAAAATTAAAGGATTTTATGTTTGATTTAAAATATATTAATAAGAGATAATAGAATATTAATTATAAAAGCAATTTTTGTTTTATATTTTTAAAGTAAAACTTATAAACTCGATGATGAAAAGTGAAAACTCCAATTATTATATCTTTTTAGGTTAAAAAAAGTTTATTCTTTCTCATGTCGTAAGAAATAAATTTATCTCTTACTATACATAAAAGTGTATGAGACTCATATTTTTTATTTCTCTCTCTTCTTCTTAAATGGACTCACATGAGCCTCACACACTTTTATGTGTGTAGTAGATAAAATTTATCTCCTAGAAACATTAGTCCCTAAAAGGATCCATTTTTTCTCATGCTGCAAAAATAATCTTAGTATATCATTAATTATAACTATGTATTTCGAAGAGTACATAGGTATAATATTAAGAAAAAAATTCTCTCTTCATGTCAGCAGATAACTTTAAATAGAGAAAAAATAACCTTGATATTATGACTATGTACTTCTGATAGTATATAATTATAATGGGTGAAATGAGAAGATTTTTTTTTTTCAGCAAAATGAGAAATAGATTACCAAAAAAAAAAAATTGGTAAAAATCTAAGAAGAAGAATAAACAATTGGAGGCATGGAGCTCGTGGTAGGAACAGAACTATCCTTTGTCTCTTGTAAACAGAAGGGGTGTTAACTTTCTTGTGGTCAACATTCAACAATGCCAATGGAGTCTCTCTCTCACTTCGTTCAAATACCTTCCCTGTTTATTTGAATTTTAACTGAGAAATTTGCTGGGAATATTTGAGTGACTGAATCATAACTTACACACAAAAATTTCCCATGGCTAAGATCTTGTGGTTCTCTAACTTGAATTAATGTATTGTTTAGCCTTCAAATTCATTATCTTGCTACAATTGCGCTAAACTTCAGTTTTTCGAGTGTAGAAGACTCCAAAACAAATATAATTGAACCCTGTTTGCATTAATTTAATCTTCATGGCATTCACAAGTACAATAAAAAAATAAAAATAAAACTTTGTTTATTCAAAAAATCCAAATATGAATATAAGGTACAGCTAACCTTGCATTTTATTCTATTCTAGATTTCTTGTAAATATCACAATAATGACCAGTATGGTGGCACTGGGTGAAAGGAGAAAAAAATCCAAACAATTCAAATAAATTTAGTGGTTCAAATAATATCACAACTTCTAGTTCTATTTTAGTTGTTGTCCATCCAGAATTGCTTTTGAAGATTATCAACTATTTTGTTGTCCACTTGAAAAGCCTTAGTAAGAACTTCTTGAGATATGCGCGGATTGGAATATTATTTTGGATTGGAATATTATTTAAGATTAAATGGAGTGTGAGTCTTGGAACCGTGATAAGGTTATTTTTTGTGACCAGAAAGTCACGAATTTGAGTTAGAGAAACAACGTCCTTGCAAAAATGCAAGAATATAGTTGCATATTATTGATCCTGACTGAGCAAGCTATACCCCAAAATTAGCAAAGCATATTCGTGATTCTTTGGGACCTGAAAAGTGAAGATCTCATCGTTACCTAATTATCCGTTTTGTTAAAAAAATTAAAATAATTACTTGAGCAGACAGGGCAACAAAGTAATTCCGCCACTGCCCTCACCTATACATACTCTTGCAACTCAGAGAACCTTATGCACTAAGACTTACTCTCTTTATTATTTAAGATTAAGAGAAATGATATTCTTATTACCAAAATCTTTTATTACCAACTTACTATCTATCTGATCACTATTGGATCAAATAGAGAGAATGTTAAATATTGATCCAATGATAATTAGATAGGTAGTGAGTTAGTAGTAAAAAAACTTGATAATAATAATATCCTTCTTCTAAGTTTAAATGCATGATATGTGGAAATAAAAACAGCACTAAGGTACATACCACCAGTCTAAAATAATTCATTGAAAAGAGAGGTATTTTAGAATACCTCATTCCGAAGGAACATCCAAAGGTTCATTCATATGTTCACTGTCTCTCTCTCTCTGAATGCCGGGTTACGAACCGAAGACTTGAGGATTGAAGATAAACTCTCCAAACCAACAAGCTAATCGGGGAACCAGCAATGCACGTTACTAAAAGAAAATATTTAAAGTAATACCATAAGATGATGTGTTCTCAAGACAACGTTAGAAAATTCTATTGGATAGGATATAATTTATCTCTCTCGGAGTAGAAATACTCTCTCTCTTTCTAACAAAATAATTCTTCTTTTGGTAATTACCAACCCATGTCTAAAGCCCTAACGATGGTTTGAGTCTTATTACTGTCTTTGCGAATTGTAATTATTATTATTTTTTGGATAGGTTAAATTGTTAAAAAATAATATAAATCAATAAAAAAACTATCACTCAATACCTTAAGATTTTGGGATAAAAAGTGATTCTTTACATAATATAAGAGTATTAATGGCCATAAGATCACGAGTTTGATCCTTCCCGTCTTTCACTTTCAAGTGGAACTAAATAAACACAAGTAAAACAAAAAAAATTGGGCATGTGGAATATCCACGCTTCAAGCCCAAAAGGTGATGTATTTGAAAATAGTATAAACCATTAAAAAGACCATCACTCATCACCTTAAAATTTTGAATTGAAGTGATTATTTATATAAATTCTGAAATGTAATTGGAATGTCAGTGGGCCAATCACTCTTCGATTAAGAATTTTTTTTTAATACATTAAAATTTTTGATTTTCTCTTTTTTGGAAATACAATGAAAATTAAAGTAACATCAAAAAAAGCCCTATACTGGGCACAATCTTGGGAGACTAACTCCCCTCAAGTCATTACGAAGCAATTCCAAACAAGCCGTTGGAGGGACATCCAGCACAATCAGTTGTCCATCCTGATGAGGTGCATGAGTAGCAAGCCAATCAGCAACAAAATTGCCTTCTCTATAAGTATGACTAAGCTGAATAATCCAGTCTCTTTGAAGCATGCTACGAGCTCGGATGATTAAAGCAGAAAGAGGATGACTTACGTCACACCCTTTTCTTATAAATTCCAAAGCCACCTTGGAGTCACCCTCCACAAAGACTCTCCTAAATCCCTTATGCCAAGCCAGATCCATACCTGTCAAGAACCCCCAAATTTCCGCTGAAGTAGAAGTACCACTCCCAAGGAATTTTGTAAAACCAGTTAACCAGTTCCCAGCAGCATCCCTTATGACTCCACCACATGCAGTCCTTTGCCCACTGTCTATACTGGAACCATCCACATTAAGTTTAACATAACCCTCAGAGGGAAAATTCCAGTGAATAAGACGTTCCTTTCTTCTAAGCTCCTGATGACCAATCTTAATAAGAGTTTCATTAGCCAATTGAATATTACCACAAGTATAGGTAATGCGCCTAATGAGACCATACTTCGAGGTGATAGTTTGATCAAAGATCGCCTTATTTCTTTCCCCCCACAAACACCAAGCTATCACCCCAAAATACAAAGGCCAAGTTCGATCAGTTTGAAACGGACCTTTTAATCCTAGATTTGTCTGAATCCATAGGTGAAGATCCATGGAGAAAAAGTCACTACGGTTATCAGAAGGAACCCAATGCTCCCATAATTCCCATAATTCCCATAATTTTTGATTTTCTCTCTGGATCATTCTTCCATGTTTTAAATTTCTATATAATTAATGAAGAATTTTCTAAACATAGGGATTTGCCCCCGTAGCGTTTGAATGATATTTTATAGTTGGTATTGTCGAATTCATAGATTCAAAGCATAAATAAAATGATTTTCCGAGCAAAGGTAATTTACCTCAACTTCTTTTGTGCATGTCTTGTGTTGAGTTATTTTCATAAAAAATTAACATATTTAAAAGGATAAAAGATATTTATTATTTTTTTAGGGGTTTAATTTGCTAAAATTTGAAGGATTTTATGCTTGATTTTCAAAATAGTAACAAGAGAAAATAAGATATTAATTATAAAATAGTTTTAAAAAAATTAATGCTTCTTCTCCAACATGAAATAAAATTATTTTCTACAAACTCACGTTGTTTTGGAACACAGACCAAAATGTCACTGTTCACCAAGTTTTTTACCCAAATGTCACGCGAACAGTGTTATTTCTCAATATGCCACGTGTGCAAGTTCACTGGGTACTATAGCGAACTCAATTTGCTGACATGTCACGTTTCTAGTAGACACCAAGTACCAAGTTCGTTACCTGGGATAGCGAACTTGGTTGCAATGCATAATTTTTATGTATTGCAACCAAGTTCGCTATCTCATGTAGAGAACTTGGTGTCAACTATAAACGTGACACTTCAGCAAACTGAGTTCGCTACAGTGCCCAACGAACTTGCCCACGTGGCATATTGTGATATAACACTGTTCGAGTGGCATTTGGGTAAACAACTTGATGAATAGTGACATTTTGGTCACTGTTCCCGTTGTTTTGGGGTTTGAAAAAAAAATACAACATATTTTAATAAAATACATAATATTAAAAAAAAATTAAACAAATTATAAAATCGAGCAAAAAAAATTAAAATATTGCTATTTTAATAAATAATTACGAATATATAACTGTTTCAGAACTATTTATGAATTTATTACACTCATTTATGCCCAATTTGGGCATGACCATTGTAACGCCCCGTTCTAGAACCGGTTTGTTAACATCGCATTATGATATTAAGCGCAGTTACAATCACATGGGTTCAATTAAAATCCGGATAAATTTTTCATTTTAAAACGTACCGAACTTATAATACCCAATTTCGTGATCATAACCATATTACCTTGCGGAAATAGATAAATTAAGCTTAACATCATGTTCATTTTCCATTTTTAAACCATTAATTTACTTCTTGTTTAATTTTCTTCATTAGCTACCCGTGGCTTCAAACCGTGCTCAAATCAGAGCACTGTAGCCCAAGTTAGGACAATTTGAAGCAACACAAGAGAGTGTTGGTCACAGGCCCCGCGCGCTTCAGCGCGCTACCGGGAGCTCAAGTGCGCGCTATCGGGCGCTAAAGCCTCCATCTGGGCGCTTAAGCGCACGGAGGCAGTAAGCATCAGGCATTCCAGTGTGGATGGGCGCTTAAGCGCGCAACAGGGCGCTCAGGCGCGCTATCCTGGGCGCTCAAGCTCCCACGGGGATGTTTTAGCGCGCAGAGACAGAAGCATTTCCTCCTTCAGTGGCGAAGGGCGCTTAAGCGCGGACCAGGGCGCTCAAGCGCGCAACCCTGGGCGCTTAAGCTCCACCCTGGGCGCTAAAACACGAGGGGGCAGTAAGCCACCCAACTTTCTGCAGCAAAGGGCGCTTAAGCGCACGCCAGGGCGCTCCAGCGCGCAATCCTGAGCACTTAAGCCCCCACTTGGGCGCTCCAGCGCGAGGAGGCAGAATGCATTGGCACTCGCAGGGGCAGCAGGGCGCTTGGGCGCGCTCCTGGGCGCTTAAGCGCGCTGCCAGGGAATTCCAATTCCCACATTTCTCAAGTCCAAGCCTAGGGGAAGATGCATCCCCATTACAAACCCCAATTGTCCATGCCCCAATACTAAATCCTAGCACTCATCCAACCTCTCCTCATGAGATTTAGCTAGAATTTGGGCAGCATGACCTTTGTTTTCTCATCGTTTCCCAAATTTAAACAAAAGGTACCTAATTGATTCTCAGCCCAACCAATTCAACAACTCAATACATAACAAGCATGCATATATTGAATTTCAAGTAGGCATCATTTACATTACATATCCTTTACAAATCATAGAACTTAGCTTACAAAACACTATGATCATTCCCTTGGCTCCCATCAACAAAAGGTGTAACCAAAGGCATGAGCATAGGCTAAGTTCATCCAATGAATCAAGATATACAAATGACCATGGGCTTTCCAAATAAAATCCTATACATGTCAACTACAAAAGGCATGCATAAACTCAAAAGAAATGCCACATTTCATGCATAATCCAGATATGGCCATTTGCCACCAGAGGCTCCTGCAGCATCCTTACCTGAAAGGGGGTCCCCACAACACGGGGTGAGATATACGAATATATCCAGTAAACCAGGGGTCCTTGGAGCATCTCTCCACCCCACAGTTCCATATCAGTGTAATAGCAATAACAATAATAATGCAGTAAATACATATCCATGCAAAGTGCAATAACATCTCCAGGAGAAATCCCTCGAGCTCTCAAGCTGTCCTAAGGAAACTCAGATGCAAATAGTCCTACTGGCCAGCTAACTACCAAGTATGATTTACGCATCGTCATGCAACATACCACATAGGGAAACACCATCCTATGCCACACCAAATGCATACACATACGTATAACAAAGCATTACACTATTTTATTGCATTTATATACACAATCACAACCTCTACCCTTTCAGGGCTTGGTAGAACAGTCAAGGGAATTACACCCAAGGTCCGAAGGCTTACCTCAATGCTTCAGTCAACCTTTGTTCTTCACCAACAGTTTCAGGAATCAACTTTTACAAACATACACCTACACATGGTGTAATGCAATCAACACATTGCATCCAAGAGTATTTCACAATCAACCATCAATTACTCAATTCAAAGCACAACACAAGTATGAGCTTACCAATTCCAATGAGCTATTCAAGCTCCATAGCTTGCCCCAATGGTTGATCACTCACGGTTGGTCCAAATGTCTCAATCCTAGACATCACAAGGATCCAATCAATCATTCAACTCACTAATTGTTCAACATGCTAGAATACTAACCAATCCAAGCATGAATTTTCCAATATTATGAACAATTATCAAATGACTATCTAGGCTCATTTCCACCAATTAAATGACATTCCTAGCATTTTCCATAACATGCTCTAAGCTCCATTCTTCCTAGAACATAGCTAATTTAACAACATTCATCAAAATCCCTAAAACACTATTCATAAACCCTAACTCATGCAATTTTCAAGGAATCATGAGGTTCAAGGGTTAGAATCTTACCACCAATGGTCACACAACCAAGCAAGGAGTGTTCCTCAAGCTCCCATGGAGGTTGAAACTCTCAAAACCCCAATTTTCACCAAAGGGCCGAATTTTTGAGAGGTAATATCTCTCTCCACAATGCTCCCCACTCAAAACAAAGCTAGGATTATGAAAGAGGGGAAGATTTAGAGTGATTTAGGCTTTTGAATCACCCAAAACCATCAAGGTTTGATCTCTCTCTCTCTTCCTCCCTTCCTTCCTCTTCTTTCTCCTTCTTCTTCTCCTTCTCTTTGTTTTCTGGCGACGGGACTTGGGGGGAAATGGGGGTCATTTTGGCTTTTAGTCACTTAACATAGGTTAAGTGGCTTTAAGCGGGTATTGGTTCGTCTATCTATTCAACTCCAATAATTACCAAACTTTACCCAAAAGTCTGGAATATTATTCTAGGAATATTACTATTTTTATTTTTATATTTTGGGTACTTTTGCCAGTACCCATTTATACCCCTTAATTTTCACTGAGTACACTTTTTAACTCCAAAGTGACTCAGATTCATTTAATTAAGCCTTATACTTAATTTCACTCACTAAAACATGTTTAATTAATTAATTACACTTGATTTACTAATTAATTAAGATGGGCTATTATAACCATTCACACCTAAGTTAGGCGTGACTCACGAGACATTCATGCCTAAGTTAGGCGTGACTCATATGGTATTCACACGTGGCACGAAAAAGTCAATAGTTTTATCATGGGCCTGTTGCATTGTCCACTCTTCAAGCCCAATGGGCTCTTGTGTGAGGGGGCGTGTTGAGATAGATAGTCCCATATTGGTTGTATGTGCAACTAATGTGGTCTTTATAAGACCTTGGGCACTCCCACCCTTTGAGCTAGCTTTTGGGGTGGTGTATCCCAAGGTTCTTTATATGGTATCAGAGCCTCGTCGCCCCCAACTTTCTCTTATGGCGTTTCTTAGCACAGGTGGGCTGGGCGTGTTGCATTGTCCACTCTTCAAGCCCAATGGGCTCTTGTGTGAGGGGGCGTGTTGAGATAGATAGTCCCATATTGGTTGTATGTGCAACTAATGTGGTCTTTATAAAACCTTGGGCACTCCCACCCTTTGAGCTAGCTTTTGGGGTGGTGTATCCCAAGGTTCTTTGGACAATGCAACAGGCCCAGCCTACCTGTGCTAAGAAACGCCACAAGAGAAAGTGGGGGGCAGTGAGGCTCTGATACCATGTAAAGAACCTTGGGATACACCACCCCAAAAGCTAGCTCAAAGGGTGGGAGTGTCCAAAGTCTTATAAAGACCACATTAGTTGCACATACAACCAATATGGGACTATCTATCTCAACATCGTAAAATTTTGGAAGGCCATAACTTTTCGAGATTTACGCAATGACATATTATATGACATATTTTATCTCTCATAAATACAATTCAAATTTGCAACAATAATACTATAAGAGCGTTTAAATCCAAAAGTCCTTGAGTTTTTTTTGGAATCAACATCAAACAGAGTATTCATCCTACTAATCTCCTTACCCCTATCATATGGGCTGTATTCTTATCACTGTGAATTGAAAACTTATCTTGTAAATTGTGGCATGAAATTAAAGATGGATGGCACTAAAGTGGGTTAGTCCATCTATAAATAAGGATACTTAATGTTATAGTAAAATATATATTTACTACCAAGTGTTTGAAAAAAAAAGTGTATACCATTGTGAGAAAAGAAAGTGCCACAATATAAAAGTGTGAGAAAAAATTGGTGAGAATATAATGTGTGAGAAAGATTAGTGAGAGTTCCATGTTCTTTATTTTTTATACATGAATTCTATGTTCTTTAAGTTGGATTAAAAAATGCAAAACTTTTGATGTACTGCATTAAAAATATATAAAAGTTTCTCTCCATGTTCTATTTCTTTTAATTTCTAACATTTTGTAACTTCGTGACTACAGCTGTAGCATCTAATTGCAGGTTTTTTATCGGCATCCAATCCAATTTCTTATCCCAGGTTTAACTTGACATATTGATTGCACAACATAGAAACATATAATTTCCTCTAAAGTGAAGTACTTTGATTTCTTAAAAACAACCTCACAAAATGTGAAAACAAAATTTAGAGTGTAATTTCTTTTATTTTAGATCGTTAAAAAAAGAATTCTATGACTTATTTTAGTTCGGAAAAAAACTCGAAGGCTTATGGGTTTAAACACTCTTATACTACTATTGTTGCACATTCGAACTGTGTTCGTAAGAGATAAAATATGCCAAATGAGATGTCATTACGTAGATCTCGAAAAGTTATATTGAATAAAAAAAATTGTATGATTCGGACACCGAGTTAAAAGTTATGGCCTTCAAGCTTTTCGGTTAAAATATTAATTTTTGTGTACCACGTGTCAATACCAGATAAGTCATTTAACTTAGGTGTGAATGTATGATGAGTCATGCCTAAATATTTGTAATTATTTATTAAAACAATAATAATTTAATTTTTTTTCCCCTATAAACTCAATTATGAAGATTTGAATTATTATATCATTTTAAATTAAAAAAAATGGTAAAAATCTAAGAAGAGGAAGAATAAACAATTGGAGGCATGGGGCTCGTGGTAGGAACAGAACTATCCTTTGTCTCTTGTAAAGCGAAGGGTTGTTGACTTTCTTGTGGTCAACGATACCATGGAGTCTCACTCACTTCGTTCCCATGCCTTCCCAAGGTACTCTTTGATTCCCCCGTTCAATTTTTAGGTACCCATGTTCCTTCTCGTTCTATGCTTCACCTCAAAATTTCCTCTTTTTATTTATTTATTTTTCATTGGTGTTGTTCTCGTTGCTTTTATAGTTTTTCTGCAATTCAAATCGGAACAAACTCGAGATGGGCACCCTTGAAATCCTCGAATTTTCTCAGTTGTTCCTCAAAGCCTCGAAATTTAAGCATATTTTTGTGTCTCAGCACTCAAAGCGGTGGCTTCAGAGAAAACTCTGGTGGGGTTGGTCGCGGAGATGCAGTGATAATTGTGGATCATGGGTCGCGTCGAGAAGAGTCCAATCTCATGCTTAGTAAGCTGATTACGGTCTCTGAATTTGTTTCTTGTGTATTCCCACTTTTGTTGTATTAATTTGATACATGAAAATTTTCTTTTCTTTTCTTTTTTTTGAAAAAAAAAAAAAGTTTATGTACTTGGGAATACTTTAATTTGATGTCTAAAAGTTGTCTTGTTTTGAATGTCAGATGAATTTGTGAAGATGTTTAAAAATAAAACTGGGTACGAGATTGTGGAGCCTGCTCATATGGTAATTTGCTGTAATCTGTCGAGTTTTGGTTCATGTTAAATACAGAAAGTCTTTATAAAAAAAAATAAAAAAAAATACAGAAAGTCAAAATGAAGATAGAATATGAAATGTGAATAATAGTAGATAGATACTTGAGTTTCAGTATTTGCTATAGTCTCTATAGCCAATTGGGCATCTCTTGCTTCTATTTAAGGATAAACCTTACTTGGTCTTTATTTGATCATCTAATCTTGCAAGCATTTGTCATGTGACCTAGTCTGGCATTACGTCGTTTGGTACTCTGTAACAATTTGGATGACCAGGAAAGTGGAAGTGGGAAATTTTTATCCCCACATTTGGTAGAAGAAAAACATAAAATTTTTCTGGGTATAGTTTTTTCCCTGGCTTCCATATTACACTACCAATTGTGAATTCTGATTACCATGTAGAACATGGTAATTATTTGTTCCCACGTCTTGGTTTGTGTTTCACAAATTTATCAGACTAAATTACCCTCGGTGCCCTAGCTTATCGTCTTTAAAAGTTATGTATTACAAGGGTAGTTTTGTAAAATTTCATCGTATTCCCAGCAATATTTTGTTATCAACCAAACAGCCTTTCAGAAAAATTAACCAATATTTCCAATAATATTTTCGCCAACCAAATACCTTTTTCGTAACATTCTTGAAAAAATTTTGTTCCCACTATATTCCAAGTAATCGTGATTCCCGGATACAAAAAAATTTCTCCAGTACCAAACGTCCCCAATTCTTAGCATTTTCCTTGGGTTGTTTAGCATGCACAATAAAACATGATTTGCGTTCATGAGGAAATTTAGTTAGCTTCTTCCTTTCCTTTCATTCTATGTCTGGTAGCTAGAAATTAACAAATAGCTGTAAGAGAATTTTCTTTATGCATTTAGCCACATATTTGCTTTTGCATTTTTTGACACAATTGTAGCTATAGAGCAATTTCTTGGTGCTTTAATAATATTTATACAATTTTCAGGAGTTAGCAGAACCATCAATAGGGGACGCTTTCCAATCTTGCGTTCAACAAGGTGCGAACCACATTATTGTCAGTCCCTTTTTCCTTGCTCCTGGAAAACATTGGAGTCAGGTAGGCCTGCTTAGAACTCTGTCATACCCTTGTATAAATTGTCATATGATTTCTTCGACTTGATGAAGATAGAAAGTGGCAAAATTTTTGAACTCAACTATATTATGCAGGATATTCCTTCCTTAAGTGCAGAGGCAGCGAAGGAGCACCCTAGTGTGTCATACATTGTAACTGCACCCCTTGGAAATCATGAACTACTTGTGGTATGAATTCTCTTATTTTAGATAAAAATCATATAAAACCATTAATATAGCCTTCACCTAATATGTTGAATTAGTTCTTTTGTGACCAAATGGTCATAAATTCGATCCTTATCGCTCTCATTCTATTAATAAATAATTAAATATTCTGGAGTTTCTTAGTATAGGTAGGTGGACCTATGCATTGTCTATCCTTCAAGTCCAATAGACTCTCGTGTGAGGGGGCATGTCAGAGAAATATAATATAAAACCATTAATATTCATCTAATAGTTTGAGTTTCTGGGTTGAGTTGGTTCTTTATATCTTACATATGCTATATTTTATATAAACTATCCTGAGTTGAATTTGTTAAAGCATTCCCTGAAAGTTGTTTCTGTTTCCAAATTTCCAGTTTGATTGTATTTTTTTTCATGGTCTAACAACTTTGATTGGACCTATTATTTCTAAAATGTCATGTGTCAAAATGTTCTCTTTATTTCAAATAACATTTTATGAACCAATTGGAAATGTATGTGAAAGTGGAAATAGTAAAACACTATAATGGATCTATTTTGCATTATATCTGTTCATCTTGAACTTGAACACTCTTGTGTTGCAGGATGTTGTGAATGATAGGATTAATCATTGCTTAAAGCATGTAGCTGGAGAAGCAGATGAGTGTTCAGTTTGTGCTGGCACTGGAAAATGCAGGCTCTATAATGTATGATGAGTTGATAACTAAATTATTTTGGGTGCTCTTCCTTCAATGTAGATGAGGCTGAAAGTCAAAGGAATCTGTAAATTGAGTTGCAACTGTTCTGAAGCTGTGTCTTCAATTTGTAGATGGATCCTTGTAGATCAATGTTTCCTGTTTCAGGAGCCAAAGCTGGATTCAATATGGTTTCATAACCAGAATTGTCTCTGACACTTGAAATTGATTGTTCAATAAGTGATCAAGCTTGTTTTTCTCAACTGTGAACTATTGCTTTCTTAACTACTATGCCATGCTTCCTAAATGTAGTTTAGTTGAATTTGTTTCATAAAATAATTTGCAATGGCACTGACATTATAATTATGGTTTATATACGTCAAGTTGTAACATTATATGTAATATATATGCTGATGCACTTGAACTTAGTACTCTTGTTTGGTCTTCCGTGGATTCTTTAAGGAGTTTCTTTTATGTTTCCTCTTCTAATGTATTTTAACATTTATGAAAAGGCTGGTCTTTTGTGACCCAAAAACATGAAACAATCTCTTTCTAATTATACAGGTATAAGGTTTGTTTTTATCCCATTGTCCCTAGTTGGGGTTTAATTGGAGTGAATTTAAAAAAAATAAAAAATTAAGGATCTAATATTGTTTATTATAATAATACATATTTTTTTTTCATTTATATCAACTTTAATAATCCTAATTTAAATATAATGATCAAAATTGAGAATATATATATATATATATATATATATATATATATAGGTAAGATCTTTTAATATTGGTGTCAAATGAAAAAAGTTTGACATCAAATTTTAATCGTTAATTTTTATGGATCTAATAGTAATAATTTATTGGGTTATATTTATTAATTAATTTTTAATAAATTAGAACCGTTAATTTGGAGAAAATTAACTGTCGATATCAAAGAATCTTGTACAATATATATATATATATAAACGATTTTATAGCTCTCCTGAAAAAAAAAAAAAAAAAAACTTCTGTAGCAACATTAGGATAAAATTTGGATCCTAGTGTGTTTTTACTTTTTTTAAAAAGTAAATGGGATCCACTTGCTTGTGTCTGCTGCACCCAATAAAACTGTGCAGTGGCTGCGAAAAATTTGCACCCATATATATATATATATATATATATATATATATATATATATATATATATATATATATATATATATATATTTGAGGTAGGATCCTTTGACACTGGTGTCAAATTTGAAGTTTGACACCTCATTTGAGAGCCGTTAGATCAAAAAAGATCAACGACTCTGATTTGTAACCATGTAACACCATTGATCTTTTTTGATCTAACGGCTCTCAGATGAGGTGTCAAAGGATCCTACCTCTATATATATATATATATATATATATATATATATATATATAGAGGTAGGATCCTTTGACACCGGTGTCAAATTTTAATTTTGACACCTCATATGATAGCCGTTAGATAAAAAAAAAATCAACGACTGCACATGCTTGCAAATCAGAGTCGTTGATCTTTTTTGATCTAACGGCCCTCAGATGAGGTGTCAAAATTGAAATTTGACACTGGTGTCAAATGATCCTACCTATATATATATATATATATATATATATATATATATATATATATATATATATATAGAGAGAGAGAGAGAGAGAGAGAGAGACAAGATCCGTTTACAAACTTTTTTTACAATTACACTAATGTAGGACCTGTCGTACACTGTATGATTAATGTAGGACCGGTCTTACATAGTGTAGTTTGTAAAAGTTTGTAAACAAAAAAGTTTGTAAATATAACCTGCCCCATATATATATATATGAAATAATTTTTTTTATGCTGTAAGAAAATAGTTATCTTATGTTATAGAAATAAGATTGCAAGTGAGACTCATAGATAAGAAGAGAGAAAAAAGAAGTGGGACTCACCCTTCTTTTGTGTGTATAGGAAATTTAGTTATTTCATGCAAAATGAGATAAATATAACCCTATATATATATATGTATAGATGAGTTCGCTTTTTCTACGATCAATGTAGATAATTTATCTACAGTGAGCCCAAAACGACATCGTTTTGTGGTGGAAATCAAGATATTTTTGTAATTATAATTTATTTCAGGGTTATAATAGTCTTTTTCATTACAATTTTTAAATTTTTCAACACAAAACGACGTCATTTTGGAAGTAAATGTAGATAACTTATCTATATTCACTGTAGAAACATTAAAGCATATATATATATATATATATATATATATATATATATGCTCGTTTTTTCTGCAGTTACTGTATATATATAAGTTATTTACAGTAAGCCCAATACGACGTCGTTTTGTGACGAAAATCATGGTATTTTTGTAATTTTAATTTATTTCAGAGTTATTATAGTTTTTATAATTATAATTTTTTAATATTTCAATCCCAAAACGACGTCGTTTTGGAATTAAATGCAGATAACTTATCTTCAGTAACTATAGAAATATTTTTCTGATATATATATATATATATATATAATTTAAGCTGAACTCACCTTAATTTGTACCTACTTATGTAACTGTACTGGGGGTGATTTAAGTAGCATTTTGAGTTAAGTTTTCTTAATTTAAAAACATCTTTCGGATTTTATTTTTTTTTTGGTACATTGCCAGGAGATATCCCCATTCAACCTTCTCCGGGCACCATGCCCTCAGGATACGGCCTGTTTGGGCTAGCTCCTAATTGTAACAATGGCAGTGGGTGCACTAAGCTTCGCAACCGGAGAAAGGACGAGACTTTAGCTTATCCTCTAGCTTCCAAAAATTTTCCAAAAAATTACTTGAGGCAGGATTTGATCCCTACACCAAACAATCCCTTAAGAGCTCAGCTGCCAACTGACCTACCGTTATGTTTCCGAATTTTTATATGTTTGTTTGTTTGAATATAAAGAGAGTGAGGTAGCTTTACCAAGAAAAAGAGAAAAAGAAAAAGAGAGAGTGAGGTAAACAAATGAGGGGAGGGGAGAGGAGGAGGAGAAATGAAGAGTAAGGGAAGAAAGAAAAGATGAGAAAGTTTATGAATGTAATTAGATTTACTGCTTTCTCTTCATCCCAATATTATTCTTCAATCTCTCGTTTCAAACACTTCACTACCACTACCTGTAAGTGTACCCCTTCTTCCTCCTTCTCCTTCTTCTTCTTCTTTTTAATTTTACCTTTCATCGCTTTCTTTTCCTTATCTTTTTTTTTAATTATTATTATTATTATTATTATTTTTTGATTCAGATTACAACAAATTGAAATTCGATTCAGTAAGAACACTACTGAAAGTGAAGACCCTCCTCCAGCTTTCACTCTCTCCACGCGCCTTCCTTTTTCAATCGCCTCTTCGTCTTACCTCTAACTACCTCCGTAATTTCCGCTTTTCTGGTAAGTTTAACTAATTATGTTTCTTTCTTTCTTTCTTTTTAATTTTTTTTTTGTTTTTTTTTTCTCTTGCTCCAATCATCAACTCAATTGCTTCATGTAGACAACAAAACTTGGTGATTCTGTATTTTCCAGTTTTGAAGTTTTTTAAATACACTGTTTGGGTCAATCGGTTTAAACTGGTGTATTCAATTTGAAATAGAATAACTGCTTTTTAATTTTATTAATTTAATTCTCGTTAACATGTTTGTGCCATTTTACTTTTTCTATCAATGCCATGCACTAGCTACTGAATATTGGTATAGGTAATTGGTACAGTAGGATATATTATATAGAAATATAAAAATGTAAATGATAAAGTAATCAAATCATTAGATTAATATACTTTTTATCATGTTCTAAATCGAGTAAGCAAAAGAATTATGTGCTACAAGTTTGGTTTGGTGCTAGATATGCCCGGCAAACCAGTGGTCTCGAGTTCGAGTCCTAGGTATGCAGCTGTGTTAAAAATTTGATAGGGAAAGCCTTGTTTTGCCCTTGTAGTCCTAATGGATTAATCGATGAATCGATGGAGAAATCTCCCAAAAAAAGAAAAAAAAATGCCCAACACAGCTAAAAGTTTATTTTATCTGAAATTGAAGTGATATGCAAAAGGAATACGCTAATGTTGAAAGTTGACACAACACAACCCTTTGATTATCTGTGAGCATTATCAATTTTAATGTTACATGGGGTTTTTGGTACATTTATTCCAGGTAGTTACGTGGTCAGTGGAAGCATCTTAGGTGTGTCAATTACATCTGCATCAATTATTGCTCATGCCATGGATGGTGAGCTGCATATTTGATTGGTATTATGTACTTTAGCTTTTCAATTTTCTAATTAACTGTCCTCCCTATGGAAATTTTTTTAGTCCTAAGTAATATGTACTACATTCACTTAAATTATAACACATGGACTTATATGGTATTAGAAATGAAGAAGTTGTGAAGAAAATGGGTGTGAATACAATATGATGAGTCCATGTGTTGTAATTTAAGGTAGAACAAAAAATTTATCCACCCTTTTCCCGGTTTTTCTTTTAATAACTTGAGCATTTTTATTTGCAACAAGTAGCTGGGGATGCTTTGGTGGATGATCCTTGTAATGACTCACAGGACGATTCAGAGGAGGAAGAAAATGTGCGCCACTTGTGGAAATTGGCTAGGAAATTTTGGCTTCCTATTTTTTTCTTTCTTACAGTGTTGACAAACTTGGATGATCCAATTGCAATATTATTCATAAAACTTACCTTGTTCCTCCTCACCACAAGGCCCAATCCTTTCTCTGTCTATGTTTTTGTTGATCAGGTCAGATACCGCATTGATAATTTGAAAAAAGTGTAAACTACCAGCATATAATGTACCTGAATATCTTTGTTGGCTTTTTTCCAACAACCTTAAGATTTACCTTGTTGGTTTTTTTCAATATATTTCATTAGGTTACTCTTGAGTTTTCTTTATGTGACAAAATCATTTTTCTGACCCTATTTTTAACTAAGGCCTCTTCTATTTTGAATAAATGTTTTTTTTTTTGAACAATGAATGGTGTTTATGTGATTTTATTTTGCTTGACAACGTGTTTACAATTTCTTATATTGCAGTTGTGCCAACAATCTATGCATCAAGAAACTCGATTTCTTAAGGTTAAGGTTCGTGAATAGTGACCATATCTTATATTTGATTATGTTTTTAGCATGGATATCTAAATAAATATCTGTTTTTCCACGTATATATTACATGGATAACTGATGGAATGAATGAAGTTCCCTTGCTGTTCCTGTAGCACTTAATTATGTATTTGTTTAGATACCAGAGTTGTTATTTATCTGCTTCCTTATGAAGGCAAATTGATGAACCTTTAGTTTAGCACCACATAAGTGTCCCAGCAAACTAACTTTGCATGTTCAGTGATACTATAATCTGTTGTTACTCTCTATCTTTTGTTGCTCAAGGTCACCCAGGTGTAGTCAATTATGTGTCTGTTTATCTCCTTACGCCTATGGAATCTAATATTTACCAATGTGGCACTGGGTACATTGTTTGATAATATGCCAAATTACTATGCTTGTTTACTTATTTATTGACTATTATATGATTTCTGTTTGAAAAGAATTTTTCCACTATGGATTTTATAAAGTGGTGTCAAAAAGGAATTTCAGATATTCAGATGCAATAATGTGTGCATTGAAAAATTGGATCCTCAGTGTTGGTAGAACAAATATCATATTTTGACTGTGAATTTGTAATGTGTATACCAACACCAAAATTCAGGACATTTTAGATCTTATATGTGATCTGGATTTCACTAATTTCAACGGCTTGGAACACTTTTGCTGGTTGACTATTGCGTTTCACATCCGGTGATCCTTTTATCTGCAGTCACTATACGCCAGCAAAGTTGAAGTACAGGACTATAAGCTTCTTTGCCTGGCTGCTGTTGAAGTAAGAGATCAAAAGTTCACTTTGGTTGGAATTCTTGGTAATTGGTGGACTTTGCCTCATTTACCATCTTGGGAAGCATTCTCTATTGCTAGAAATAGACTTGGAAGCATCTTGGTGAAAACAATTGAACAAGGTAATCTGCTAATTTAAAATTAGCAGTCCTTCTATGTTGAACTGAAGTGTCTGTCATTTTAGCTTCAGGATGGCAAATATGTCCCATTGAAAAGCCATGATTTTTTTTTTTTTGGTTTCTTTTGTGATGAACAAGTTAATCATTCTAATTTAAGAGGGTTATGTTATTCATTGAATCAGATGAGCCCCCTCTTGGTTTTGTCCCCTTGGGAGCTTTCTAATAGAATTATGTTATTCATTGAAAAAAAGGAGGGGAAGAGTTAGGGCTGATGCTTCTAATTAAATTAGCCTATCTTATAGTAACTGCTTATACTAGAATGTCATACCCCTCATGTTCACTTAATGCGTCTCTCATGCAAAAGCCAAAATGTAATTCATATCTTGGTAAGGAATTAATTTCCAATACTCTTAAACATCTATTAAAATTAAAAAAATACGACTCGTCTAACTCCATTTACTTATTATTCATAAAAAATAGTTTTACCAAGAATTGTTTTGTAATTTTCCGTTTTGTTCATATATATTGAGAAGCCTTGGTGACAAAACCAGGTCACACCATTTCAAGTTTTTTTAACAGAAAATGAAGCCATTAAAGAAGCAATACGCTTGCAATATCTATATGAATAGAAGGACGAAATGCTTTTGAGTGAACAGTCAATAAATTTGGGTGTAAAATTCCAACGTAAATTAATCAAGAATAACGCTTTTAGGCTTATACATTTATCTGATACCTATGTTGCATTGACACGCGATACGACACGATATGATATTTACGTTAATTCTAAAAAAAATTAAATTTTGACATGTTAAGACACGTTTTGATATTATATAATATTTTTAATTTATGTAGTGTATATTATATTTAATATTTAATAATTTATTAAAAAAATAAAGCTACATGTATAATACCCATCAATTTTATAAAGAAACATAAGATATCCCAAATATTTATATTAAACTCAATAAAATGATAATTGTAATTCTACGAATCTAATAGTTGAAATTCAAAATGCAACGCAACGTAATCTTTGAACTTTTTTTTAATCTTTGCAACAAATATTGGAGTGTCAAAAAATATCAGAGTGTCAAAAAATGTTAGATACGACACGTCAAGATTTTTGAAGTGTCAGTGATACGATACGGATATGTAACATCTGATGGCATGGATAACCAAGGTTCCATTTGGTTTATATTTTAGTATAGTTACTTTTAAAAGATTTAACATTAAAACAATTAATTTGTAATTGAAAATTATATTTCAGAATTAAAAAAAAAAAAACGTAAGGATTTCACACTTTTAAGATGTGATTGTAAATATATTCTTAAAATCATGTAATAAATATTACATATAAAATCAATTCTTCACAACGAAAAAACTAAAAAATGTCTAATCTTAAAATCAATTCTACAACCCAAATAGATTTTCCTAAGAACTCCCTTGTTGCAGCCAAACATGTTTTACAGTCAATAGAATCAATTGTGACTCTTAAACCGTGATTTTAATTACCGCCACCACAAAAACAAACAAGCTCTAAATATCAGTGAATTACACTGAATGTCTTATTATGAAATGGCAGTCATGATGACAAACTTGCATCAAGAATCTCTTAAGACCCATTTTCCAACAGCTTTCTCAAGCTTCATAGAGTTAATTTGAGGGCAGGGCAGTGAAAAAGTTCCAAAAGTCCATTGGAATTATGCATTATCCCACTGAGATCAGTTATATGGATCGATTGATGTTGTTAGGCTCTATCAAAAACCAATGTTTCAATAAAATCATTGGTGTCCGCTGGAAGAATTTCTTCCAAGCTATCATATCATCTTGATAGTATACATCCATGGGCTCTCTCAAGAAAGGAATGACCACTAGGAAGTTATTCATCATCCACTGTAGTCAATACTGGAATTCCCTTGCTAGAAAAGCTTGAGCACACAACTTGCATCTTATCACCTATCTTAAAGTCCCTTTTGCTATCTTCCTGCATGACACAACAAGAATTGGTAAGTAAGTTAATTGGATGGTTCATGTCGCAGACAAAAAACAAAGGGGGTTAAGCGGTGATGCATCAAGAGGAAGAGAATAATACAATTTAATAATAGAGCAAAACAGATGGTATGTATTTCTTAAGTTTATGTGTAAATTGATGCAACCATGAAATTGATTAGTATTTGCAGAAATTGATAAACAAGAGGAAAGAAAGAGAGACATCAATTTGTAAGTGTGTAAACTTATGTGTATGACTGATCATCTAAGCAATTACTTTGAGAAACGGATACATAATGTACAACACATGTATCATTGTGCCACTAAAAATGCATATAGTATGATCAACTAAAAAATGTAACTGACTAGAGAATATCTCTCCAACACAAAATCATGAGAAAAGGATGTTAAGGCTGGCAAAGTGGTAGAAATCAACAAAAAACAAACAAATTCTAATAAGAAACTCTACGTTGCTTAGGATACAAATAAGATGAGTCTTACCTCAAACCGGTACATTCCTCGAACTCCTCCACCCAAATCCAATACTAACCCATGTGCACGAATTTGATAAACTTTGGCAGTAACTTCTGTTCCAAGTTTCAGATCTTTTGCAGTCACTGATGCCTTATCTTTAGCTTCCTCCTCATCCCCCGATGGCCTTTGAAAATCAGAATTTGATTCTTTTTGCATTGTAACTTTTGACTTCTTAGCATTTGTATATGGGAAGGGTCCTGAATGAGAACATCGAGAATCAGTCACATCTTGAGTTCGGCGAGATTTTGACTTGGGTGATGAATCAATCACATTTTGAGATCCACGAGATTTCGACTTGCGATCCGGTTGTACCACATTAACTATTGGAGAACCCTCTGAAGACAGATTCAAGCTGGTAGATTTCTCCTCCTCATCACACTCTGCAGCACTACGTATTAAAATTACTGGTATTTGGGAGGTGGGTTTTTTTGCTTCATCCACCTCATGTTTGCCTACAGGCAACTCAGAAGCAGAATTTTGTTGTTCTTGTGTAGTAGACACATTCCAAACTGGTGCCCAAATGTTGGCTGTTTCTTTTGCAGATGTAACAGATCCTTCAACTACATCATTAGTCTCCAATCCTCCAGAACGAGGCAAAGCCGCTTTAAGGGATAATTTAATGTTACCATGAACATCTTGGCCTATGCACATCACAGAAAGCTGCTGGCCAACAGAAACTACATCTGAAACTCGGGAAACCTAAAGAAAGGATACACAAAGTTCAAAAAAAATAAAATTATTTAAATTAAAGAAAAATCGTTATATACAAATTCCTATGTCTGTTGATAGCAGAGATGACAACAATATGGTTCTTAATGATGAGCAAATAAAATATTTAAATTAAAATCATACATACCGGTTCATGTGACAACTCAGAAATGTGGAGAAGCCCCTGCTGGCCACCATTAAACTCCACAAAAGCTCCATATTCTTTTATAGAGGAGACAAAACCTTTGTACATCCCCCCAACTTCAATTTCGCGGCCAACTATAAAATCAACCTTCGAAATGACAGCCACAAAGAAAAGGGATGAGGGCCAGATTATTTCACCATTCATGATTAATAATTACATGAAATTGCGTGTTCTTTTGGTATATACATGAACAAATATAGAGTAATAAAATGGTTTGTAGGAGAAATTTGTAAGGAAAACATTACTGCATGATATTATCAGCACATCAATTCCTGACATAGGCCTGAGACATTTGTCTCACTTAGAACAATGCAACATTGAAGGAAAAGCATGATTAGAGAAAAATTAATGGTTCAACAGAATGAAAGAACTACCTTTTCTAGTACTTTGTCCATTACAGATTGATTCTTAGCAACTATTGTAAGTGTTCCATCACCAACAGACATCCGTGCACCTGATTGTAGTGCATAATAACATGTTCAGTGGGCGTAAAGTGATACAATCGTGTTCTGTTCCACAAAAATTATATATAATACAGCATGCAAAAATTCTGTTGAAAGCACATACGTAATTAGAAGCCAAAAATGCAAAGTATTTTAATGCCAAGTTTTAATAGAATTTTGATATAAACATTGCAACAAATTTTGTAACTGATGAAACAAGATCAAGAAGAATCAGAACTGGCAGGACAACAAAATGTGAACAAATGAATTCTTCTTCCTCAAAAATCATAACAGGAAGTATAGTAGAACTTCATTACTTCAAAATACAATCAAAAACACAGAGGAAGATTGAATCAAGTAGTTAAAACAGGTGAATGATTGCTTAAGAATATTAAACAAAATTTCGTTTCTATGTGAAGTGCAAAGAAATACTAAAGGAACCACATTTCACTTTTTTATTTGTAAGAAAAATTTGAGGAACCACAAGCCTCAGTAAGAACTTAGCATGATATTTACATATCTTTTACCAAGGGAATGGTTGGCAACAAGAATCAAACCTAGCCCTTTCAAGCAAAGGGCTTTGATCTGAACCCATTGAATCAATTCCCTTGGCAGACCTCATATCAATTTCACTGTTTTACATCATTAATTGAAATGGAAAAAAATGGCAATGTTCCAATGACTACATGAGTGAAAGAAGCTTAACCAATATATTACAGCAAAAAATTATTATAGTAGAATAAAAAAAAAGGTGATCCCCAAACACTACATTTATACGTAAACCATTGAGAGAATAGAAAATTGTTAAACTTCAAATTTAAATTGACCTGTTTCCTCTTCCATTTTTTTCTTTAGAGCACCCATTGGCCCAATTAGGCGACGAAGAGCATCATTGCTGTACTTCAAGGTCGCTGCATCATCAATGGTGAGTTCCAAACGTAAGGATGTTGTATATTACCTAGAAGCGTAACTAAAACCAATAGCATACAAATACAAGGGAAAAGAAAGTTAAAATCTAAACCTAGTCGTGGAGAAGTACTGTCGTTCTTGTTACGAGGTGCATTAATTTCCTGTTCCATGTGATCAAGAATTTGAAGACGGGCTTTATGTGCAGGTTCTAAACATTCACATATGATATCTAGAGGAATTCCAGATGGTTTCATATCCAATTGAATGGCAGTCACTCCTTTTCGAGTTCCAGCAATCTTGAAGTCTATGTCACCCAAATGGTCTTCCAAGCCCTTAGAAAAATTAAAATTTAATAATACCATTGCATGAAATCAATAATCTCTTTTTTGTTCAGTATCTTCCTCTGTGCTTAGTAATATAGAATTACTGAATCACATCAGGCTACCATGAATAGAAGAGGTCAAAAGTGCAACTATGTTATTATTAAAAACAAATATTTGGTAGCCAAAAGTAGGAAACTCAAGTATCACAACAATGTATCTATATAAAATCATCTTCTCAACAACTATACAAACATGGGGCAGGTTATTCTTGTATCGGTGTAAGAATAAAAAGTCTTACACCAAATCTTAGCTATTCGTTTGGTTGGATCTAACGGCTCATATCTAGTAAATCAGAATCGTTAGATATAAATAGTATCAACAGTCAAGATTGAGAGTGTAAATTACACCCATGTAAAATGATCCTGACCTAAAATGTATTTTTGTTTTTTAACAGCATTATTTATGGGGTTTGGTGTTTGTCATTTTAAATGACATAAGTTATGTCATTTTAGGAGAGAGATAGACACAGAAAAACGGAAATCATGGGAGAGAGAAAGTGTGTGGTTTTTTTTAATTTAAAATTCAAATTTTCCGTGTCTGTATCTCTCTTAAAATGATATAACTTTCTGTCATTTAAAATGACAAACACTTTTCCTTATTTATGTATAGAAATGTCATTATAAAAAATATAGAAATAGTTCACAAGCATTGATATTAGTTATTTCAAAAAATCATAAAATACACTGAGAGCCCGTTTGGATGGGCTTTTTTTTCTTCAAAAGCTGATTTTCTTAAGAAAAAAAAGCACTTCTCGAAAAAAGTCTGTTTGGATGCCTGCTTTTAAAAAAAGCAGAAGTCATAAAAAAAGCCAAAAACCTGCTTTTTTTGAAAGCTAAAGTCAAAAGCCAAATATTTTTTTAAAAATCTAAATAGCCATAGCTTTTATAGAAAGTACTTTTAAAATAAAGAAGTCATAAAAAAGACTTTTTTGATAAGTCAATGCAAACGGGCTCTGAGTACCGAAGCAGTTTATTAATTAGAAAATTAAAAAATATTTAATTGGATTATGGATATTCCTCAAACAGACATTGTATGAAATGATAAAACACAGTAAGTTCTGAAAAATACCAAAATATCAGTCAATATACGATAATCCCCAATTTCGCCAGTGCTCGGATCAAGTTCAGTAACAAGACCAACGGAAACACCAGCAACATGTTCACGTACTGGAATACCAGCATCCATCAAAGCCATACTACCTGAAAAATAAAAAGGATTCACAGTGAATTTGCTCTCTATTTTGCCATGGACACAGGCCTGTAATTTGCTGTTGGTCAAATTACATTAAATTTCATGGCTTTCTTGTCCCGATTTTCTGTATGCGTACCTGGTTACAATCTACATCATACTTGCATATTGACTTTCCTTTTTCTAATAATAATTCCTCATTTGAAAAACACTATATGCAGTAGGACCCAAAAGTATAAATGGGAACAAGGTCAGAGTTAGTTAGACGGTGGGGTATTTGTTTGTTTAGTTAGTTACAGTTAGAATCTATCAAGGGAATAGGTAGTTAGGCACAAGGGTTCAGGCTTAAATTCATTGAGCGCTATAGAAAGGAGGGTTCGGGAATTTAGATTTGGGAACTAAACAAAGCTCTGTTGTGAAAGGGGCAACTCTTTGTGAAAGGGAAACCCTTAGAAGGAGAATCCTCTCCTTAGGTTCCTTGTAATTCAATAAACACTACCAAAGTATTCTTCTTCTGGACCTTTCACTGTTTTTCCCATCTCTCTTTCTGAAAACTCAGAACCCATTTCTGTGTTCGTAACAATATGTCACCTATCAATTTAAAACTACATCAGCAAGAAAAATATCAGAAAAGTATTCAATCTTCTGAGACTTTAACGTGAACTAAGATCAAGAAATGAATCACAGATGCTATTACTATGAGTTGAAAGACTACCTCCACATACGGTTGCCATTGATGTTGAACCATCTGAAGCCATGACTTCTGAGTTGACACGAACAGTATATGGAAAATCATTTTCAGGAGGCAAAACAGCAAGAAGTGCTTTCTCAGCAAGAGTTCCTACAAAAGCAAAACAACAAAAAAGCCAACCTCTCTAATTAATGAACTTTAGTTTTGTCTGAAGCCAAACTCCAATTATTTAAGATTAGTAAGAACTCCCTTATTTCTCTATACTTTCATTGTCCATCTGTTTATTATTTTATAAACTGCTGGAGCTTTTAATAAAACAAGCCTAAACCTGGAGAAGTCAATTGTCGTAAAGTAACTTTGTTCTTTCACATAAATCATTTTTTTTCCCATTCTATTGATAATTTTTTAGCCCCGTTTTGTCTTAAAATGATAGACCAATTCTCACTTTTCAAGCCATTTACAATAGTATTGAATTTATACCCATTGCTTCCATGTTATAAGAGATATCAAATTTCAAATTCAAACTCCAAAGCCTTCTGGTAATCCTATTCATTTCTTTTATTATCTGGAAGACAACTAACTTTGACTTTTAATATTGTGTATAATATTCTTTATATTAATTTATCTCCCTTCCCCCCTCTATTATTTCTCGATTTTTCATTGTATGATTCATGGCATCCAAAAAGCATCACAGAATCATCCACCACCAAAATCTTCAGATAAGCACATATCTGCAGCCATAGCCAATAACTGCTGAGACATAAAACATCCAGCCTTCATAAACTTCTCTCACTCCCCCTCAATTAGCAATCGCTGAAGCTTCCTCACCAAGACCCCCAGATTGGTTAATTAATCAAAAGTCGAAACAAATGAAATCTCCCATTCCTATTCTAGGGCCGCAATGCTCATCTTTTAACAATGAGGGAGTATTCCTGTCGTAATTTCTTAAACTAAATTAATATTTCTGTTATGTTTTAATGAACATTTTGATGAGACTTAATGTTGTGAAAAGAAATTATAATAGGGGAGATCTTAGCCATTTTGCATACACAGGAGACAATCTCCGTAACATACCCCAAAATGTCTAAACAGCAGGCAAAATTATTATGGATAATCCTAGCAAGTTACTCATTTACCATGACCAACTTCACGCCTGTTCAGACCAGCACGTTTACCAACTTCATTTATGCAGAAGGGAGGAAAACTATAGTGAAGCATAAATCTCTTTGTCGGAGGACCAACTAAAGAATCCAATCGTTGAGCATCTGTAGGTGCTCCAAGTGTTACTGTACATAGGACCTGTCCAAGATATCAATATATATCACCTCAGATGGAACTGAAACCTCTCAGGAAAAAAGAAAGAAAGATTATTTCACAGTTATCTAACTTTCAGCAACCAATAGCAGAAAAACATAAAATATATTTGACCTGTGTTTCTCCACGGGAAAAAAGTGCAGATCCATGCAATATGGACAAATATCCAGCTTCACAATACAAAGGCCTAACTTCATCTAGCTGTCTTCCATCAAGTCTGAATCCTTCTGCAACAATTCTTTTACGGACTATCTGTATTGTATGATAATATAAACACCAATCTTCAACAAATACATTTGAAATCAACAAGATAAATGAGATATATAAGTTAGAAAGCACAAATTTGATACATATATGGATACAAGAATATGGAAATGTTTTAAAAAAAAAAACAAAGAACAAAGAATACAAAAGAAGAAGAAGCTTCTATATGGCGGGGATATGCCTACTTATGTGTGTCTGTATGAAGAATTAAAGATTTAGAGATAACATGACCAGTAATACTCTTAGTAGCAGAGCACAATCATCTTTCTTTACATACCAATGCCATAGTGGATAATTATACACCGATAGTCCGATATAAGTTTGTAGGGTATCTTCAGAATAATAAAACAAGATAAATATAGCAACGAGCTTCACTAAATTAGATATAAGGGGAAGGGATTTCACCAAGATCAAATAAAACTTTCCTTCTGCATTATTTTTTCAAGTTTAGCATTAAAAACTTTATGTCAAAAACAGTTATTATTTCTTTATTTCTTTGGAAACTTTAAAGATAATGAATTAGACCAATATTCCTCTATAAGAAATATTGAATTAGACTAATTCCCTTATTTCTTTATATTTTACCCCAACAATGGCCCAAGTGAATACTCTACCCCAACAAGAATAATATGGCCTATGGAAAGATAGGGATTTTATAAACAGCCGAGGTTTCATATAAAATGGTCAAACTTTCAGAGTTAAGTGAAGTATTAAGGATAATATATTTGTCTATTGAAAACAATAAGCCCAATAATATCTAAATTTCTAACTAACCTATAACAATGCTCCATACCTTCTTCCTCACTGTATCTACTGCCTTTGGCAAAACTTTTAAGCTTTCTTCATCACCTTCTTCTTCAAGCACTCTCTTTACATCATGTGTAATATTGTCTAACGCTTCTCCACGTTCAAACTGGAAGTAATTATAACAGAAAATCCATAAATAAAACGGGAGAGTAAAACACCTAACTTTCTCAACACATACAAAGGGAGAAAAAAAAAAGGGAGGGAAAATGCGAACACCTTTCCATAGGTAGGATCAGTAAAAACAGCTTCGATAGGTGCTTCTGCCAATTTACGAACTTTCTCCAGCGTTTTGTCAGACATCATAGACAATTTGTATTCCTTCTTAGATTTACCAACTTTAGCAGCAAATCTGATTTGAGGTTCAATATACTTAACTGCCTGAACAATTAGAGCATTACATCTCAATAACATTCAATCAAGAGTCAAACATGTAACTAATTTCAAAATCACCTCTGGATGAGCCAGCCTTAACCCAGCTTCTAGGTCTTTCTCGGATATCTCACGAGATTGTACATCAATCATCAAGGTTTTGTCCTTCGTACAGGCATATACCAAGTTAAGATCACTTAAGCTGAGCTGCAATGCCAGAATGAGAAGCAATAAGAGAACAGGGAAGAAGGCTATTCAACCAACCAACTGAACCAAGTATAATTGGTAAAAAAAGTCATATACTACTACTATCTTTCACCATAAAGAATATTGCTTGAGATCAAACTAAGATGCAAAAACCAACCTCCAAAATATTTTTCTTTTTGCAGATAATCGCTTTTAAAAAGATATCAACAATAGCTGTATAAGAAACTGATCAAAGAAAAAAGCATTGGCAATTCAACTCAAAATTCAAATTCAAAAGAACAAGACAAGATAAATAAATAAAACTGAAAAAGGAGACTGTTGAGATATATAATTCCACATTGGTTGTATGTGCAACTAATGTGGAGTTTATAAGGTCTTGGGCACTCCCACCCTTTGAGCTAGCTTTTGGGGTGGTGTATCCCAAGGTTCTTTACATGGTATCAGAGCCTCGCCGCCCCCCGCTTTCTCTTGTGGCGTTTCTTAGCACAGGTAGGCTGGGCTGTTGCATTATCCACTCTTCAAGCCCAATGGGCTCTAGTGTGAGGGGGCGTGTTGAGATATATAGTCCCACATTGGTTGTATGTGCACTAATGTGGAATTTATAAGGCCTTGGGCACTCCCACAGGTAGGCTAGGCCTGTTGCATTGTCCACTCTTCAAGCCCAATGGGCTCTCGTGTGAGGGGGCGTGTTGAGATATATAGTCCCACATTGGTTGTATGTGCAACTAATGTGGAGTTTATAAGGTCTTGGGCACTCCCACCCTTTGAGCTAGCTTTTGGGGTGGTGTATCCCAAGGTTTTTTACAGAGACATTTCCAGATAAACTATCAAGTATCAAACAGAAAACATCAATAAAAATTTTAGAAACTGTCAAACTGCTACTAGTTTTTGAAGCTTCAAGAGACACACCAAAAGAAAAAAGAATAAAATTCAAGTCACAATACTAACAAACACAAGCAAAGTACACATATGCAAGATCACGTGATTTGGCCAAATTAGTGAAACTGCATAATGCAACAACGGTTGGGAATATTAATCAGCCAATAACTGGTGTAGTAAAAGAAGTTCAAAATTACCTCATCCATGGTAGGATTAACGATAAACTGCCCAAATATCCGACCAATACGAATCATTCCTATGGGACCACCCCAAGGAATATCCGACAACATAAGCGCAGCCGATGTTGCATTCGCCGCTAATACATCCGGATCTTGTTTTCCATCGGATGAAAGAACACTTGCCATTACCTACAAGTCAGGCGCAAAAACAATTCGGCTCAAAAGATGAACGTAACAAACAAACCAATAAAAGCGCAAATCCCGTTACACAAGGCTCTCTGACTTGCGAGGGTAGAAGTCAGAGTC
Source organism: Gastrolobium bilobum (assembly GCF_033153095.1). Classification (NCBI taxonomy): domain Eukaryota; kingdom Viridiplantae; phylum Streptophyta; class Magnoliopsida; order Fabales; family Fabaceae; genus Gastrolobium; species Gastrolobium bilobum. Next base: position 183,607 of record NW_026897046.1, on the reverse strand, counting down.
AATTGTAGGCAGCCTTATCCTTACATTTTTTCAAAGAGACTGTTTTTTATACTCGAACCCATGACTATCACAAGGAACAACTTTACTACTGCTACAAGACTCGTCTCGTAACAAACAAACTAATGAGTGAACAAAAATTAAAAAAAAAAATTAAACAATAGCCACATACCTGAACCTCATGATAAAATCCAGGAGGAAATAACGGCCGAATCGGACGGTCAATGATCCTACCACACAACAGTTCGCGTTCCTTGGGTGCACCTTCCCTCCGCATGTAAGTTGTTGGAATCACACCCTGTGCAAATTGCTTTTCTTGATAATCAACCTATTAACAAGAAACGCAAGTAGTTATAACTATACACATGCAAAATATTAGAGTGTATAGACAGAGTAACTAAGCAACTGGAACTGTCTCTGTCTGTTACTTAAAACTAACTGCTCATGTCAGAATCTGTTAGGTTGTTATAACAAACTCGAACTGTTGTAACAACTTAACAAATCAGTTATGATTCCATTAGTTAGTTATCAACACAATGAAAAAAAACGAGAATGGAAGAGAACAGAGGAAATGCACTTTACGGTGAGGGGTAAGAAATCACGAAGGGAATCGCCTTTGGCGGAGGTAACGGTGGAGAGAACCTTTGTTTCTTCCATACCCAAAACGACAGCGCCGTTTGCGAAGCGAGCGATCTTGCCGGTCTCTAAGGTGATGATGCGGGAACCTATCTCGAATTCCTCTTTGAAAGTCTCGACGGACTTGGTTCCGGCGAAGCCGAGTCGACCGGAGCAAATGGTTCGGAAGCGAAGGGTTGGCCATGTTAGGAAGTGAGGTAAGGTGCGTAACAGTGGGTTCGCCTTCCCCATTGCACAATGCTCAAGTGGAGAGTAGAACTGGGTTCAGGTTATGACTAATGAGTAGGGTTTAGGGTTTTGTTATTTAAATTTAAATTAAATTAAATAATTATTTAACAATATAATATGAGGAGGATATTCTAAGAAGGAATTAGTGTTACTACTAATGTTATCATCAATCAATTTCACCGTTACATCGATTATGTTGATCGAACGGTTATATTTATTTTCATCTTTGTATGATTATAATTTTCTATATTTAATGTGAAAGCATTAAATATAAGAAATCATAACCATACAAAAGTACAAATAAATATAAAGTATTAAACATGAGAAATCATAACCATATAATGATGAAAAAAAATATAACCATTGGATTAACATAATCGTCTAAATGTGAAATTAATTTGTAGTAACATTGATAATAACACTAAGTAGTTGTTACAATATCCTTTTCATATAATATATGGGTTTTCGTTTTATCCTTTAACATAACACAACAAACTTTCCTACTCTCACAACATTTTGTGAAGCCCACACTTTTTAAAACAAAAAAATAAATAAAAAATTATGGCACGCAAAACGAATCTCTATAACGTTACACAATCACTTTTCCTACGACATAACTCTTATAAAACCCATAATATATTCACATTTTAAGAATATGAATTAAAACAAATCAAATATATTTAAGTGGTAAAGGACTAAGGAATTCTTCCTAGTTCCTGTCGTTTGATTGATCAATTAATCGGGCGAAAAAAATTAAAATCAAATGCGATGAAACTGAAGAAAAAAAAATTAATAGCAAAATAGATTAAATACTTTTTCAAACAAATTTTGGGCATAAAAAAATAAATAAAACTTCAGTAATCAACGGTATGAACCATTAAGTTGTCGTAAATTGTAATAGTTGAAGAATTTTCATTGCATGATTCAAGGTTTGCATGGTTTAGTATAACCAGATCATCTTCTGTACATCTGTAGTAGGTACATCTACATTTAGCAAGTGACACTTGAATAAAAAAATATTTTTCTCTCCTTTCCATGAAGTATAACAGTCATTCCTTATTTTCTATTGGATAAATACACTGAGAAAATGGTACACCAGGAGTACCATAGATATTTCCGCAATCAATCACACATTTTGGTGGATTTAACAACATTGCTTTTTTTTTTTAATTAAGACAACTTTTAGCGAAATTATGTCTAATTGAGGTATGATTATAGATTTAATTTAATTCTTTTACTATAGAATTTTTTTTTCTGTCACGTTAATATAAGAATAATTGGATTTAACTATCTTTTTCTCTTATTATTATAATAGGACTCACTCAATTTTATATGAGTTCCACATAAAATTATTTATGCAGTAAAAATAAAAATATTTTTTTCCTATGATTATTTATTAAAATGTGCCTCATTTGAAACATTAATTTTCATTAAAATGAGTCTCACAGCGATGTAATTTTTCATGAATGAATATATCTTACTTAATACATATTTATTTAAAGATAGTATATGTTACATTATTACCATTTTTTTTACTATCTCATAGTAAATTTTGTTATCATTGGATCAAAGTCAAATTAATAATTATAAAATAACATAAAGTGAGAATGGTTAATTTAATTTTAATCTAATAATAACAACATTGATAATAAAAGATAAAAAATAAAATAAGTATAACCTCCCCATCTACTATGTTTAAGGGTTTTATTAGTGTTATGTAACATAATGTAAGTGTTATTTCCAACTCTCACATCAAAAGGGAGAGAGAAAATAGAATGATGAAAGAGAAAAAAAAAATATGTGGACCTCACCTCTTTAATGTGTGTAGAAAAGTGAAGTTATATTATGTTAAATGATAAACATAAAACCCTATGTTTAATCATATTTGACGATGATAACTACCTGATGTTTTACTTGAGTTTGTGGAGTCATATTTTTTGCAATTGTAATGTATATCCTTATGTGAAGATACAACTATGTATATAATAAAAAATAATATTTATGGTGTTCACAATTAATTTTTTTTTAAATTTCGAGTAAAATGATCACTAATTATATCATAAAAAGTTAAAAATAATACTTAAAGACTTATGTAAATTTAAAGGTGTATTATTGTAATACGCCAATAACATTGGCTATTATAATCATATTGTATCTATGACTAAGCTTAAAAAAAAATTGATGTCAATTGTCAATGTTACATAAGAAAAAGCTATGAAAAACACTTCGGGAGTGTCTTATTGATTAGCTTGTTTGACACGAACGTTGTTGTTGTTGTTGTTGTCATCATCTTTGTCGCTTAAGTTTGTAAGCTTCACTGAACACTCCCAACTCAATGCTTAGAGCAGCGCTTCATCGAAGTGCCACCATGTTTTCCTCTGCGTTTTCAACGACGCTCAGAAACCCTAACTTGTTACTCTTCACTTCAACTCCAACCTCAACTCATGCTGCTCTTCCACCCAACACTGTCTTCTTCTCTAATCGCCTCTCCGTTCGATGCTACGCTGCTCGTGCCACCTTCGATAGAGTTTCAGTTCTCAATCCCATTGTTGAAATGGACGGTAACCTCTATACTCCACTTTTATTTGTTTCATCACAATTCACATCTTCATTTATGTTTTTATTTTTTATTTTATTTTATTTTTGTTGTTTAGGTGATGAAATGACGAGGATTATATGGAAGATGATAAAGGATAAAGTATGAAAGCCTATTTTTTTTGGAAAAAGTTCACCATTGTCGTGTGATTTGCTTCAGTATCACCCGTGCTCACGTGGTTTTTTTTATCACATATGTCCATGTAATTTGCAAAAAGTATGTTTTTTATCACATGTGTCTTTGTGATTTTTTATTTTTTACAAAGCATAAGGGCATATGTAATAAATCACAATGACATAGGTGATTCTGAAGCAAATCATGGGAGCTTTGATAAATTTTTCCCATTTTTTGTTCTTTTGGATTTTTTTTTTTTGACACGAACAAGTGGTTTTATGTGACTGCAGCTTATATTTCCTTACCTGGATTTAGACATAAAGTATTTTGATTTGGGGGTTCAGAATCGTGATGCCACTGATGATAAAGTTACTGTAGAAAGTGCTGAAGCTACTCTCAAGTGAGTAATTTTGGAATGAATGGAAGCGTCAAACATGTATATCACTTTTATTATTCATACTTATACTTGATTATTGTTGTTTGCTGAGAGTAGATGGTTGAGCTAGGTCTCTGAAAAAGGAAGTATTAAGAGAGATTATGCAAGTATATAAAGTTTAAGGATATGGTGAGAATTTGAAAGCCAAGTAATGCTACTTACTTTATTTCGCATATATTGTTTGAGAGATAAAGCACCTGCTTTCTAGGGGAGAGGTGATGTGTGGGAAGCTTTTTGGATTTGCGTTATTTGATGTTTGATCAGGATGCTTGAAGTCAAGTATGTTTTCGGTTTTCCGACAATTTGTTTAAGGTCCTTGATAGGCTTTGTGCATGTCCTCCTACTTTAACAGTTTTTTTGCTGGTTTGGTTTGAAGTTCTTGTTTTGCCATTTACCAAAACGGAGGAGGCAAAAATTTTGTGAAAATGTGCAGTTTATGTAATCCTTTGGTACATTTGGCTGGAGTGGAGCACTTGCATATGTTGGGGCATCTGTCTCTCTGCCCTCAGCTTACTTTGGCATAGGATTATGTTTTTTGGCATCTCTGTGGTGCTCTGCAAATCCCTGTTTCAAGGGTCTTGCCATCAGTTACTGACTTGTATTGGGATTGGGCAGCCTTGATGCATCTTTTACTCTCTTTTCAGCTGATGTATTTTTCTTTTTTCTGCTTCTGATGATTTGTTATCATGCATTTAGCTGGCATTCCCTCTCTTTGGTCTAATAATTATTATTTTTTTAAACAATAGTTTTTTAACACTGTTTCCATTTATTAATTGAAGCTTCTGTTTGCTGCAGGTATAATGTTGCCGTGAAATGTGCAACTATAACTCCTGGTTAGTTGTATACTGGTTTTTAAATAGACCAAATATTCTTTATCATGAATTAATGGGCAACCTTGTGCTGTACTCACGTATTTTGCTAGATTTATTGTACCGGTATCTTCATATTAGATAATATCCTACATAGTGCGTTGAAGTGGACGCTAGTGCATAATCTTTATTCATTTCTCTTCTTTATACAAACATAATATTATGTAAAACTCTTTCAAATTTTCAGATGAGACCCGAGTCAAAGAATTTGGACTGAAGTCTATGTGGAGAAGTCCCAATGGCACAATCAGGAATATTTTGAATGGTTTGTATTATGCACATAATATTGAATGCAGGCCTCAAATTTAGATTATTATAATATTATCCGTTGACTTTATTGCACGTATGGCTTTTTCCCCACATGTTTCCTTCTAAGTGGTGAACTTGGATGACCATGTATATAGTGGATGGCATGTTAGTCTGCACAGGAAAATATTGCTTTTGTGTGAAAAGTAGTTTATTCTATTATACTTGTAGAATCTGATTGCTTATTTTGGGAACATATACAAGTAAAAGTTAAATTTATGATGCTATTTCTACTTTTTATGATGCAGCTATTCATTTCATTTGATAAATTTGCTGATCCTGACAATCCAATTTATTTCCTTGTTTTTAATATATTGTCTGTAGCTTGTAAATTTTTTTTTCTTTCGATCATCTTGAAGCTCATCTATATTTTGTAGTTCATTCTTTATCTTTGATCGTAATTATATTGTTGCTTTTCTCATGACTGGAATTCATCATGAATTTCTCTATTGAATAAACTTCATATCTGGTGATGTTCCTACATTATTAAGAATCTGAAGCTGTAAATGATGATTTTTTCTGTTTCTTTTATAAACATAGATTTCCGTCACTATAAAGAATATGCAATTGGTTTCTGATGAGACTTTGGGATGCATCTCCCCAAAAGCTAGCTCAAAGGGTGAGAGTGACCAAAGCCTTATAAACCCAACTTTAGTTGCCCATACAACCAATGTGGGACTCCAAGTCCCATACCTTGCAAATGGAACCCAACATTCCACCACGCTTCGCTAGTGCGTGCCCCCACGCACACTCCACATGATAAATGCTCTGATACCATTTGATGAGACTTTGGGATGCACTACCCCAAAAGCTAGCTCAAAAAGTGAGAGTGCCTAAAGCCTTATAAACCCCACTTTAGTTGCCCATACAACCAATGTGGGACTCCAAGTCCCATACCTTGCAAATGGAACCCAACAGTTGTGCACTTGCTTAAATCAATATTATAGGTTTACATTTTCAGTTAAGTGCTAAGGGAGGAAAATCCTTAGAGGGCTGTGAATGTAAAGGGGAAAATCTGGTTTCTGGATCGTTTTAAATGAGACATTAATTTTTCAAAAACTATTTGGAACACACATTGTACAGATAGATGACACAAGGTGGAGTTCAATCTGTTGAATAATAGAATGTGGGCCTTTTTGGTTATTGCCAACTTTGCTGGCCATTTAAAAATTAGTGTGAATATGGGTGGCGGATATATTAAATATAAACTTCTGGTAATTCATTTTAACTGCGTCTTGTCAGACATCATGTGAATACAAGCAATCTCATTTGAAGATACTTGGTAATACATGTTCGGAACCAGAGTTAATTGAGCTTTGGTTCATTGTTTTCAAAAATATTACTTCTATTCTAAAACATTTTCAAATTTTGATTTGTAATAATTTTTCATTTTTTTTCTAGGTACTGTTTTCCGTGAACCCATAATATGCCGCAATATACCCAGAATTGTTCAGGGTAATGTCTTGACTCTAGTTTGATCCTAACTGAGGTGAAATACTGCAAAGCGCCATTTGGAACTTATTCTTCAGTTTACAGGATGGAAAAAACCCATATGTATTGGTAGGCATGCTTTTGGTGATCAGTACCGTGCTACTGATACAATAATTAGAGGACCGGGGAAGCTTAAGCTGGTATTTGGTATGTTAATTTCCAAAGCCCTGCTTGCAGATGGGATTGAAACTTCTTTTTTTTTCAATTTAAAAAATTATTGTTTTAAGCATCACGCATGTAGTATACAAACTTGTGTCTGTCTCTGATTTAGTCCCAGAAGATGAAGATACTCCAATGGAGCTTCTTGATGTTTACAATTTCAAAGGTCCAGGTGTAGCGCTTGCTATGTATAATGTTGATGAGGTTTGTTTCAATTTATATTTTCCCTTTGTATGTGCAGCAGTGTGTTTTAATTAAATATTTAGATACTTGCTTTTATTGTATTTAAATATTGTTTTTTCAATATGCCAGTCCATTCGAGCATTTGCTGAATCATCAATGTCACTGGCATTTGCAAAGAAGTGGCCACTTTACTTAAGCACCAAAAACACAATTCTCAAGAAATATGATGGCAGGTGATTACTATTATATCTCTGGATTAGTTCATGTTTTCAAGTGTCACCTTTGTATGCAGAACTTATTTGTAATTCAGGCAGCCTTTCTTTTTCGTTGTTGTTATTGGATATGTTTTACAGTTTTGAGATTATTACAGATTTAAAGACATATTCCAAGAGGTTTATGAAGAAAGGTGGAAGCAAAAGTTTGAAGAACACTCGATATGGTTTGTTTTGATGTTTATGAACCGATTTGCTTTGATGCATTACATATACATGTAGGTGGTTGACACTTTTAAGTAACTTCAGGTATGAGCATAGGCTAATCGATGACATGGTGGCATATGCTCTCAAGAGTGAAGGTGGATATGTTTGGGCTTGCAAGAATTATGATGGTGATGTCCAGAGTGATTTACTTGCTCAAGGTGATATATAGAACTTATTTTTTATGTCCAAAATGGGAACTTGGGGGAAGTATGATGATTGTATGTATGTATGATGTCAACAAGCATTAATTTGTTGATTAGCCAGTAGCCCTACCTAACATTTCAGTTTAGATCCATTGTTAAATACAAACTGTCAAAAGTGATTAAGTTTTACCAATATAAAAAGGTATTATATCCTAGTCCTAGCCATTTGGCTCAGCAAATGTGTAAATCTGGGATACTCAACATTAGAATCATACAGGGTGAGGGAGCTCTGTTTCTTATCAAGGAGGACCCTAAATATAGAGATGATAACATCATAATTTTCTTTGATTGGGTCTTCTAATTAGAGGTAGCTAATATTATCAAATAAATTAACTTTGATAAAGGCATTATTATGAAATTTTTTGTTATTATGGCATTATTCATCCCTTATAAAATGCACATGGGAAAATGGCCTTAAGAAAAAGATTTGATAGGAAATAAGCAATTACCAAAAATTGTTGTAAGTGGCAAGTTTTGCAAACAAGAAAAACCTACTATCTCTTGCTTTACATTCACATAGGTCTATATGTGTGCACAAGAGAAATGCATTGTGTTTTTCTTCATCGTGAAATGATACAACAATATGATCACTAAGCAGAAAGTTGCAAGGAATGTTAAGAACTCTTCCTTATTTTTGATTATTTGTTACTGAAATATTGAAATTCTTGTCTTCTATGGTCGGCTTACACGGTCAATTAACCCTGTGAATGTCTGTCTGTTCAGATTTAGTTGTTAATTTTATTTTTCCATTATTTGAGTGTATTTATTAAACGTGAAAGAGAGCAATTGAAAATTTTGGACAAGAATAATTCTGACATGCTAGGAGGTATATATTCAATCAAGTTTCTTAAAGTCTTTTCTTGTGTGCAGGATTCGGCTCATTGGGTCTCATGACTTCTGTGCTGGTACATATTAGAATATTATTATTTCAATATTTCTTCAAGAACATTGTTATCTTTATTTTGGTTATTTGATGTCATACTCTATTGCACCCCCAAAATTTTGCAGTTATCTTCTGATGGCAAGACATTAGAAGCTGAGGCTGCTCATGGAACTGTAACACGGCATTTTCGGTTTCATCAAAAGGGACAAGAAACTAGTACAAACAGTATTGCTTCCATATTTGCATGGACACGAGGACTGGAACATAGGTACTACTTTCTTCCAAACATTTTCCCTTGTTAATCGCATTTTCATGTATGAGTGGACACTTCTGTTAAAGAACCTTGGGATACACCACCCCAAAAGTTAGCTCAAAGGGTGAGAGTGCATAATTACAACTTCAAAGTTTTAGCTTAAGTTTTAGATTGTTGGAGATTAATATAATTGGATAAATTGTAATCTCTTTTTTAGTGCATAACTTCTATACTTACGTGGCCTTGGTCTTTTTAGTTAAGCTTTTTCCCAGACTGAGCAGTGTAACATACTGTATGCCATTTCTGAAATCTACCATGAGAATAAGAGTAACTATTTTCAAGGCTGATAATTTTTCTTTCCCCTCCTATCTTCCGTTGGAGACAACTAAGTCTTAATCTCTGTTGTGGCATTGTTTTTGTGATGACATGGATGCCATTTTGATAACTTTAGATTTTATAGAAAAGGATCATTGGGTGTTCATATAACTGGCTGAAAGTGAAAGGATGGAAAAACAGATAATTATATGCAGATTCTAGAAAGACCTGGATGGATATTAAACTGTTATCTAGTAAAAACAGAGCAATATGGTCAAGGGGCTGGGATTGTAGCCCTCCTTCTTTAGCGAGGAGTAATTCCACTTAAAAAAAAAAATTGCACCTGAATTTCACACCAATGTCTGGCATTTTTCTCATTACTTTCCTACCTCAGATGGAAAGGCCTTTATCATTTAATGATTTTGGGGCTAGGAGCCAAATGTGTTTCATCTTGTTTTCCATAGATTCGACAGGCTATCTCCATTGGGAAACAATACTCTCCATTTTTAAGATGTATTTAGCTGTTTAATTTTGGATGCATAATGGACTCTTGAATTATCTACCAGAGTGCATGCAGTGATGTTTCTTGTATAAACTGATTTACCTTTTTATTTTTTTCATTTTTCACATTCCTAGTTCTCCAATTTTTCTGAATCTGTTGTTGACATGATTTGGTATAATGTACTAGAGCCAAGCTGGATAATAATGAAAGATTACTGGATTTTATTCGTAAGTTGGAGACTGCATGTGTTGAGACCGTTGAGTCAGGGAAGATGACCAAAGATCTTGCAATTCTGGTTCACGGACCTAAGTAAGTGCATCTTCTTCACCCCTATGCTTACTCTCATTTGAATATTTTAGTATTTTTTTTTTTTTTTGATAACAATATTTTAGTATTTCAAAATACAAATATCTTTCAAAATTTTGCATTACAAATTTTAACAATCCATGTGTGAAACTTATGTATTGCAATAAAGACATAATTGCATATATGAAAATGCATGCATGTCCTGTCATATAATCATAAATAAAATACCGGGTCATGATTCCACCTCAAGTGGTCATGACACCAATCCTGATAAATAATGTATACAACACTAGTCTCAACATAAACATCAACTTATCCAAAGTGGCATGGACAACCACATGCTCACACCAAATAAACATACCTAGTCTGATAATAACATAAGAATAATAATTAGGTCATTTTTGTAAAAATATTTGTTGGTAAACTGTATGTGTAATTGTTTGGAAATCTGCATTACTGCATTTTGTGCAGGGTATCAAGGGAATTTTACTTGAACACCGAGGAATTTATTGATGCTGTGGCACATAATCTTGAGATAAAACTCCAAGAGCCTGCTGTGGTCTAAATACTATTTTTTTTTTTTGCTGAGGGGAGGAGGAACTGGAGTTGGAAAAGCTAAATAGTGGTTTGATAGATGCCTACTTTTTTACCATTGGTATTGATATTGATATTGGTTGAAATCTTGGGGACCTAGAGTGTCAAAGGAAAAATTTGAATAAGGGTGCCTCTCCTGACAATTTAACCATTGATTTTTTGACTTTGTCTACTGGCTTTCCCATTCTTACATCACCCTGTCATAATTATTATACAAACGGTAGAAATCAGTGAATTTAAACCTGCGGAATTAGGGAAGTACAAAATAATTTTGATGCAGATGAGGGAATATGGTTGTGAATTTGATGGCATTTTTCATGAACCCTTTATTTGGGTTTTTTTGAGTACTTAGTGGGTGAAAAATGAAAAGGCATTCGCGAATATTATTGACTTTAGGAGCGGGTTTTTTTATGTGTTATTTAACATGATTTTGTCATATGAGAAGATTTTAACTATTTACGGACAAATCAATGTTGATGATTTTGTTACTTTCTATTTTATTATTTATTCTCTTTTTTTCCTCATCACAATTAATTTGTTCACGAATAGTTAGGATTTTTTTACATGGTATGATTATATTAAATAACACATTAGAGGGATCTTTCCCATTGGCTTTAGGGAAATTTTTAAATAATTCCATTTCTCTCAGTTTCAGTCACCCCCCATGACAATGGTGTTAGGAAAAATCTCCAGCTTAGAAACTCAATATTATAAGACTAATAGGAGGACTGGAACCACTTTGACAAAAATTAATTTTCGTTTCCTCAATAAGCACAAACAACCCATAACATAATGTGCAACAATGACATCAACGCCATTTAGCAACGGCAAGTTGGATTAGGAATTTGTGCAAGAGGCCTTGGAAAGTCCTGGATATCATGCTACGAATGCTGTATGCTTTTTATTTCAAGGTAATGATTTCGATTCTATTTCTAAGCGAAGCTCTTACTTTTTATGTAATGGTTCTTTACTTTCTTTATGTCTAGCCACCATGGGCACTTCGTCGACAAATTTTTGTTATACTTTCTATATCAAAAATCTTAAAATGTCCTTTTTAAAATCTGGATTAGTATGAATAATGTCAAACTTGTCAGTAAAACTTGGGAGCAATATTTTATTGGGAAAAATGTTTGTCATTTTAAATGACATAAAGTTATGTCATTTTAGGAGAGAGATATACACAATAAATTATTTATTTATTTAAAATTTAAATTAAAAAAATCACTCACTTTCTCTCCCATGATTTTTATTTTGTGTTTATCTCTCTCCTAAAATGACATAACTTATGTCATTTAAAATGACAAACATCAAACCCTTATTTCTTTATGGGAAATATAATAATCATGTTGTAGAAAGAAAAATTTGGTCATATTACACATTATAATTATGCACTACGGGTATTGTATAATTATAATATTAAAATTATTTTTTTTCTCTATCTGTTATGTCAGCCGAAAGAAAAAAAATAATTTTTATATTATAATTATATATTATCCATAATAAATAGTTATATTTTTTTTGCAAAATCAAATTTCTTTCGTGACGTATTGAAACCCCTTTATTTAATACACAAATTACATGAACCCTCTTACCCAAATAATTTATCCTTTTTTTTCTCCATGGCTCTCCAGCAGTTTAGCTGCTTTACACAATTCATAAGGTGTTACAGTTTAATAAGCATATTGTTATTTAATTAAGTTCTTTGTATCAACTACAGTTAGTTGAGACAGATCGAATTCATATTAGTGTGGAATGCCTTTTCATTGGTATTTACATTTTAAGGAGCTTGAAATTGAAATTCATTTGTAGAAAACGAGAAATGAAGTTCATTGTCACTCTCACTTTCATTCCACCGTTATCTTGTAGACATGGCCTACCAAGTGAAATAGAAACAAAATCCTCACTTTCTTTTAATTGGTTGAAATCTCAACATCTTTTTCTGGTTCTTTTCAAAATCATTTTCAACCAATCACTTGTGTAGCATTATTGGATATATTCATTACTCAATATCTACAATCAGAAAGCTACAATAATTTTAAATTAAGCAAACCAAATTTGCATAACGTGGTCCATTATGGCTTTGTATGATGTGACCACTGAAGCACAGACACATCATTTTATGTGAAAAATGTGTGTCGGACAGTGACATGCATTCAACATGCGATCAACATTTTTCTATATATGGTCAATGCTTTAACACGCGATTAACGTTCATACAGATCATAATTTTATTTTATTTTATCTTTTTAACTAAATATGAAAAATTAATTTATAAATCAAACATTTTATATTATGGAATTTGACATGAAATATTAACAAGATATGAAAAATTATTTTTGCTTTATATTTGTTATGAAATTTAAATATTTGATTAATTATATATATTCAATGTATCAAACATTATTTAATATTAAAACGTATTCTAACATATCAAAATTTAATATTTTATAAAATTAACATGTCCACATATCATATAGTATCCCATATTAGTATTGGTGCAACATAAGCTATGACGATATCAACCTCCAATGTGAAGTAAGGTGGGTCTATTTTATAATAGTATTTGATTGATTTATTTATTTTTCAATTTCTTTTTGCTCTTTTTATCAATTTATCAGGTTGTAAGAGTTTGTATAAAAATATACCATTTTTAGAGTTATTTATTAAACTTAATCGCTTTCAAAGATCTTTCTAAATCTGTACAGCTTTCCCGCAAGGGGAATTTTGCAAAATAGACTTTTAGAAAGTAAGCCATCCATTGAACAGTCTACTAACTATTAACCAATATGAGGGTGTTAGCTTGTAGGAGAGCCGGCTAGGTGAAAAGATAACGGTTTTGGTTCGATTTTCATATATCAAAGGGATTTAAATATTTTTATCTTTGATCCGCTTCATAATCTGAATTAGTCTCATAACCGACTCAAAAAATTAAAACTTATGAAAATATTGAAAAAAACCAACTCACATCAAAAAAGTAATTAGGGTTGAGGTAACTTCAAAAAAAAAAAAAAAAAACTATTAACCAATATGGATAATTTATATTTTTTCAAAAAAAAATATATGAATAATATTATATAAATTTTGCTAACGTGTAATCTTAAGACATATGTTAAAAAATAAGTTCTGCTATGTCCTACTTATTTTTCGCATGAAATATTTTGAAACCAAACACGTAGTATATCATTTTTGTCTTCTACTTATAATAATTGCTTCTTATCTCGTACACACTTCTAATCCTCTCAAGAGAAGAAGGAAATCTTATCAACATGCCTTTTTCCCTATAATTATGGAAACAATTCAAGCCACCAAAAAATCGTGAGAAACAAAACTCGACCGCGGTGGAGCCTAAACCCATGGATATAACATTTGAGCACTTAGAACAGACGTCCTAAAATTTATTTGATTAAAATATGTTAATCTTAAATTTAATTAAACTTATAATCAATCTTTTTTTTTTGGTACGCGGAGAAGAAAACCAAGCAGAAAAACTACAAAACAGACACTGTTCTAACTCTATAAACAAAAGCTAAATCAGCAATAAGAACAGACTGAATCTGAAAAGGAAGAAAACAGAAAACAGACATATTAGGAACAGTAAGATTGTCCAATGGATAATTTGCCAGCCAATCAGAATCAGCACAATGATTCTCTTCTTTGTATCTGTGGACAAGATGAATTCTCCAATCTTTTTGAAACCAAGCCCGTATTCGAGCCACCAAATGAGATTCACGAGGTGCAACACCATTTTTAGAAAGAATGGCGATTCCAGATGTTGGATCAGATTCAACAATTAAATTCTTCCAGCTTTCCTCCCAAACCATCTGCAAACCTTTGAATCTAACTCTTTAATAAACGGGTAAAAACTATCTAAAAAAAATATTATTGATCAGTTTAATATAAAATAATTTGCAAACTATTTTTTATGATGCATAGAAATACACACACAAATAAATAAATAAATAAATAAATATATATATATATAATATTATGTTAAATAATTCATTTGTTATTATAATCATAGAATAATTCAAAATAAGACCTAATATAAGTAAAATTGAGTTTGATTTTGATTTAGTATTAATTTTTTTAGGGAAAAAAATTTCTGCAGTTAATGCAGATAAGTTATCTGCATTTATTCCCAAAATGACGTTGTTTTGGTATTGAAATCTTAAAAAATTATAAATATAAAGACTATTATAACCCTGAAATAAATTAAAATTAAAAAAAAATCATGATTTCTCTCCCAAAATAACGTCGTATTGGCTTACTGCAGATAAGTGCAGAAAAAACAAACCTTTTTTTTATATATTTTTATCCAAACTTTCATTAGCATATTATTCAATGAGTTTGATTATATTAATAATAATATTAAATATCAAATTTAATATGACATAATGAATTTGTATAGTTTATATAAGGTCATAAGTTCAAATCTAAGTGACATCAGTATATATAAAAAAATATAATTAGTTTAAGTGTTCAATAATAACGGTGTATTAGAATTAAGATTAATAAAAATATATAAAGTAATATAATTTAAAATTATGTTTTGGCTCTAAATTTATTATGCTGCTTAAATTTATGTCTTCAATGAATGAATTGAGTTCGGCTTATGTTTTGTGTGTACGATTAGGGGTGGCAATTTGGGTTGACATACTGTGACCCGCCCTGTCCTGTTACCAACCCGCTAAAAATGGGACTAGGCGGGTTGACCCGCTAAAAAATATGGGTTGAAAAAATGAACCCATCCCATTCTATGGTGGGTTGGCGGGTCAACCCACCAACCCGCCAATTAAAAACAAATTAATTAAAATTCAAAAATAAATTATATTTTATGAATTTTTTAATATTATTTTATTTTATTTCACACTTCTCTATAATTTTTTAGTCTCAATCTTAAATGTATATTAATATTTGTCAAACATTCTTTAGGAACTTATATATTTATAACATTTGTCATAAATAAAATTTTTATTCTTTATTTTTTCTAGGAAGTACCAAGATAAAAAAAAAATTGGATATCACAAAAATTTAAGGACTAATGAAATATTACCTAATTGTAAAAAAAAATAATTATTATAACCCAACGGGTTAACCCGCCCCGCGGCGGGTTATACCCGTTTTGTCCCACTTCTAGGCGGGGGCGGGTTGAGGTGGGTTGGTGGGTTGAAAACCTCAACCTAACCTACCCTGTTTTGGCGCGTTGACGGGTTGACCCGCCGGGCTCAACCCGTATTGCCATCCCTAGGTACGATAAGTTTGAAATAGGGATAAGAAATTTTATTTTATTTTTTTGTTTATTTTACCTATTCATTTTTATCGTTAGATTAGAATCTCAGCTAACTTTTACATAACATTGCTTTTACCCTTTTCTTCTTCTTTTGGAATTATAATCAAATGATGTTGGAGATGAGTAAATAGAATAAGTATGAAAAAAGAGATCACAGAAGTTACACTTATTACCTCTTTTTTATTATTATCTCGTATTACTAAATTTTAACAATTGATTTCCGTCAATCTAATCGTTGTAATTTATTGGGTCATGCTTATTATTTAATTATTAATTTTTAATAAATTATAATCGTTAGATTGACAAAAATCAACCGTAAGATTTAATAGTAAAAGATAGTAAGAAAAATAGATAGTAAGTATAATCTTTCACAAAAAAAGATATACATAACGGGATGATTATATTTATAATTTTTTTATTTACAAACTATATTACACTAAATACATAATATAATTTACAAAAATTTATAAAAAAAAAAAATTATAAATCGGATGATTTTCATTCGTAATATACTCAAAGTTTGAAATTCGAGACCTAAATAATAAATACCAGACCTAAATGCAACCAAACGACGTCGTATATTTCTGTTTTTCTGTCACCTCTGAGAATCAGAAAGAACCTCATTTTATTGTCTGAAATCTGAACATCATGTTCTTCTTCACTTCATGCACAACGGCTATGTCTCCTTATTCTCTCTCTTTGTTGGTCTCTGCGAACCCCATTGCGCAGAGACTTTCTTTGTTAACTCCTCCTTCAACCCTTTGTGTTCCTAACCACATAACCATAGCCAAGTTCTCGCATTTTCACTCCTTTTCTTCTTCACCACTCAGTCTCACTATGAATGGACTTTCATGCCCATCTTCTTCTTTGCTATTCAGTGCTCCAAAGTCTTTTTCTTTTCACATTTCAACTCCAAAAATTGTATCTTTCAGGGTCTTTGCTACTTCTCTACCTGAGGCTAAAAGTGATGACCCAATCAAACCAAGTGGTTTGTTTCACACTATGCAGCTTGGAGCCATGTTTGCAACTTGGTACCTCTTGAATATTTACTTCAACATTTATAACAAACAGGTTCTTCATTATTTCATCCTTCTTTTAACATAGTTGCTTGCTACTTGCTATTATTAATGGGGTGGTATGCAATAAATGAAATTATTGGGTGGAAAGGAAAGGGGCATTTTTTGGGGTTAAATTTGAAATTCTCAAACACACAAGCTTGTATCAGTTTATAAAAAAGAATGCTGGGTGTTCTTACTTTTTGTGTGTGTGTGTGTGTGTGTGTGGGGTCCATTTTTGGTTGTTCTCAATTGCAATGCACTGGTTGTCTATTAGGTTCTAAAAGTCTATCCATTTCCAGCAACAGTTACAGCATTTCAATTGGGCTTTACTACGTTGATGATTAATTTGATGTGGACTATGCATCTCCACCCTAGACCAAAAATCAGTGGTTCACAGGTACTTTGGATTGGATGAAAATGGAGTAGAGTAGTAGTCTATCATTGAGTGGGGTATCCCTCTGATTTTCAAACTCTTTAGTGTTTAACTTATTTGTATTCACAGCTTGCATCAATCCTTCCACTGGCTGTGGCTCATACAATGGGGAACCTGTTGACCAACATTAGTCTTGGCAAGGTTTCTGTGTCTTTCACTCACACAATCAAATCTATGGAGCCCTTTTTCACTGTTGTTCTTTCTTCCCTTTTTCTGGGTGAGGTAATGTTGAAGTCTTCACTTTTTCTTTTATATGTGTATATATATATATATATATATATATATATATATGTATATATATATGGGATTGAATTCTTTGACACCGGTGTCAAACAAAAAGTTCGACACCTTATTTGAGGGATATTAGAACAAGGTAGATCAACAGTGTCATATGCTTACAAATTAGAGTAGTTAGATCAAAACAAGATCAACGACTCTTAAATGAGGTGTCAAACTTTTTCTTTAACACTGGTGTTAAAAGATCCTGTCCTTATATATATATATATATTGGAAAGGATAAACTTATATCTATATCCAGCTGATGATATCAATTACATCTACTTGCTCTAATTTATTAGTCATGTGAACTGTTAGATACAAGTGAGATCAACAGTTAAAATTGCGTGTAAGACTTATTATTCTTATATTTGTGTAAATTGATCCTCCCCTAAATATACATAAAATTTTCTTTCTGGATGATCTACGGGCTTGGAGCACCTGTTGCTTGTAGTTAACATATTAGAGGAACTTTATACTAGTCTTGCATTTTTCAGCCTCTTCTGGCAGAGAGAAATGAAATTAGAGGGGTTGTGGACCGTACATATCATAAATCAGAAATGTCATTTTTGAGACCTTTAAATGATCATTGATTATATAAGACATAATTGGTAAATTTTTTGACCTAAGAATGTAGAGGCTCCATAATACTTTATAAGCAATTATGGGCAGAGAAGTATATATGGAGTGAACAAATTTCTTAGAATTGGAATGTCTCATCACCTCGAAGAGTTTCAAGACAAAATCGAAAGTTGGAAGAAGCTTCAAACTTACTTTCGAGAGCATGGTTGGTGGACTTGCACCCTGTGTGTTACTTAATTTACATACCTTAGTTTGAAAAACCCGTGTATGCACATACATTAATTTACATTCCTTAGGGTTATTTTGATAATTAACTCTATGTCATTCGGAAATGGATCCTCTCATGTTTAAAAAAACATGACATGGTCATGTGGGACAATCATAATCATATAAAAGAGAATCAACGGTTATGATTTAGTAAGTACCTATTTTAATATTTTTTCTCTCTCCTCTTTTATCACTATTGGTCCACCCTTGTATTGTTATGATTTCCCACATGACTATGTCATGTCTTTTTCAATATGCAAAATAAATAGATTTTTCTTTAGAGATGCAAAGTAATAGCTATATGTGCTCTTTTGCATGTTGTGGTGGTCAGTGCTAACGCATATACATCCTACGCTACGAATTCATCTGGAAATGCAGGATAATATACTTGTTTTAGTGTTCTGACCTTCTTTGATCCTTAAATGAACAGAGGCCCACTTTATGGGTGGTTTCTTCACTTGTACCAATTGTAGGAGGAGTTGCACTAGCATCAGTGACTGAAGTCTCTTTCAATTGGTAATTGATCAAACTAAATATGTTTCATGCATAGAGTTCCTTCAAGGACAACATTGAATAATTCTGCTACTGAACATAAAATATTTTCCAATATTTGTTCGATGAGTAATATTCTAGCGTTTGACATGTTCTGTAACACCCCGTGTATACCCGGAATATTAACATTACATCGTATTAAGCGGTGCTTAATTAAAAATGCGGAATATTCTTTTTCTTTTCAATTATGACGTCATTATCAATTACCAACTTGATTACTTAATCAATTTCATAAAATATCGCCTGTATGTAAATTGCAATAAGACATCTACTGAAATACCTCAATATATAGATAAAGTGTGTATCTAAATCACGGCATTACATCAAGTAATCCGGACAATATCCTGGTACATTATTACAACTCCAAAAGGCTCAAGACATAAACAAGACATGACAATACTATGTGTCATGGGCAATCCCCATGCTCACCAAATAAACATAGTAACCAACGAGTCTCAACATAAAACTCCAATACATAAACTGAAGCTATAAGCATAAAAGCAGCATACAAATCCAGTATCCAACCATGGCAGCATAATATAATAGCAATCTAACTCAGCTCCGGCCTCCTGCCGCCTGAGGTCTCAACATTACCTGACCCTGGAATAAGCATTCCCCAAACGTGGGGTGAGATCTCTAAACTAGAAATCTCAGTAAGACAAGGGGTCCTCAAGGATCTTCCACCCCAAGCTCACTTACATGTGCAATATAAGTTCAAAAAGCATTTATATCATTATCAGTTCCAAAACTATGTAGTGCAACAGATATCTATGGCATGTGTGTAATCACTATCTACTGGCCAGAGAAATGTAGGAATACGTCTATTCCCTACATGTAGTACAAGGAACACCGCTTGCACCTCACCCACAGCCTCACCCTCTTGTATGTTCTACATACTCAGGCTTACCGTATAGGTGGAACACCTCCATGCATATCAACAAGGCACTAACATATAATAGCTCAACAGCATTTCCAAAACATCAAAAGCATGTAACACGGCATGCATATACCATTTCCCCATGGGACATGGTGGAACCACAACATGGCTAAACCGAGGACACGAAAGCTTACCTCTAAGCTAGCTATCCAATGCCACAAGCTCAAAGTCCAATCACAGCAGATCACAATCTGATATGGACCAAATATAAATCAATAACATGTACCACATGCATACAAATTAAGGACAACGCCTTTTCATTACGTTTTCAAGTCTTAAAGCTTCTAACAAAGCCACAAGCCCTTAATCCCATGATTCTGGCTTAGTTCATTAAATACAGAAGTTCAACTTCATCAATCTAGGGTCTACAAACCTCCAATAGCCTACTGTATGCACAACACAGCCACTGTTCTGCGAAATCCCAGAATATCCGGATACTCCTCGGGACCATATCCGGATATGCAATATCCGGATATCTCACTGTCCATATCCGGATATGCAATATCCGGATATACAGATTCACATATCCGGATATACAATATCCAGATATCCCAAAACCCCATATCCGAATACACATATCCGGATATCCAATATCCGGATATTCCACGGGCAGATATCCGGATATTTCACGACAGAATGCAGTTTCTGCATTTTCGTGAAGATATCCCAAAAAGGTTCCCTTTTACCGATTTTAAACACCTAATCATGCATTTCTAGGTGTGTTAAGCCTTACCCAACAACAAGTTATCATCTTTTAACCTTAACATGCATCAAGCTTCCATTTTTAAGCCTTAAAACTCAAGTTAAAGGTTGGTACAACATACCAAGGCTCAAAACTCAGAATGGAGATGCTCTTGGAGCTCACCAACAGCCCCTCAACTGCTGACCACACAGGGTGTGCGAAAATGGAAGACAAGCAAGACTCTTCCTCACCAAAGGTGGCTCCTTGGACCTCAAAAAAAATGAAGTACAAGGTTCACTCACTCCACCAACCCAAAGTCAGCCCCCAACACTCCCTCAAGCTGACTTCCTTACTCAGAAACAGCACCACAAACCCCTTCCCAAAGGTGACTCTCCCTCACACAAGTGTTTAAGAGAAGCTTTCAAGGAAGAGAAAGCCTCAAAGCTCAAGAAATGGTGAAGAAAGGGATGAAACAGTGACACACTCAGACCAGCCACCAAATCCCACGAAGAAGAGGCAGTTTTCTAGGGCATTGTGCCCTTAGTAAGTGTATTTATAGTCAAAACTCACTTAAGCACACAATATTAACTTTAATTGCTACGCTTAGCATCTTAATCCCAAACTTTGGATTATGAAACTACATAATTTTCTAAGATTTATCATATTTTTCTTATATTTTTTTGAGCACCTTTTCGGTACGCGCTTTTCAAAGCCAATACCGGTTTCTAGCACCGGTTCTCATTATTTGGACTTGAAACTCGTTTTACAAGTCCTACATATTATTCTAGTAACTATCATGCACTTACATTAATTTTCCGGGATATTTTTTCGGTACACATTTATACCGACTAGCAGAACCGGTATATGCACTTTTCTTCCGAAAAGCGACTTTCAGCATTCTTAATCACTAATTATGATTATTAAGCCTCATAAATAATTATTAGGTTCAATTATGGATTCATTTTCTATTTTCACATAATTAATTAATTAAATACCTTAATTAACGGTGCGGGTTCTTACATGTTCTATCTCAAAACAGGATTGGGTTCATTACTGCTATGGCATCTAACCTTACTAATCAATCACGGAATGTTTTGAGCAAAAAACTAATGGCCAATGAAGAGGTAAAGAACTTTCCAGATCTATATAGTACATTAACTTTGTTGTTGTTACAAGGTAGTTACAAAATGAAGTTTTTCTATCTTTGTTTGTGCTAATTAGCACATTACTTATTGGAACTCATATACAATATTCTGTTCAAAATACGGCTCATAACTTGAAGCTTGTTCATGACAGGAAACTATGGACAATATCAATATCTACTCAGTTATAACCATCATTTCCTTTATCATGTTGGTCCCATGTGCTATATTTTTGGAGGGTGTCAAGTTTACTCCTTCATACCTGCAATCTGCTGTATGTTTATGAGTCGTACATTTTATTAAAAAAAATTATATGCTTGTTGTCTCTATTTTTCCTTTTTTAAATAATTTGTGAAGAGAAACATCTTCCTAAGATTTAGTATGCTTTTCTTCCCTATATAGGCAAGCCAAGGATTGAATCTTAGAGAGCTATGTGTGAGATCAGTTTTGGCTGCATTCTGCTTCCATGCATACCAACAGGTGATGCCTTTCTTATTGTTTTGTTTCACTCATGTAAATAATGGGGGCTTCCCTATCAGGGAGCCTTGTGTATCGAGGTTTACCCTTTTGGTGGCAGTATACTCTCGTTCAGCTTACCCTATCCTTACAAGTCGAGGAGCCTTGTGTACCGAGATTTACTCTTTTGGTGGCAGTATACTCTCATGTTCGGCTTACACTATTTTGTCATTGTTAAGAGCGAGGAAAACGAAAGACATATGATGTAATCCGCATGTCAAAGATACACAGCGCCGAGACTATTATATAAATGGATAAAAAGGATGTCACTTATTCGAATATTGTGGTATCAATCAATGTCTTGGTGCTAAATGAATTTTTTGGTGGCAGGTTTCTTATGGGATATTACAGATGGTATCACCTGTGACTCATTCAGTTGGAAATTGTGTGAAGCGTGTGATTGTCATAGTCTCTTCAGTTATCTTTTTCCAAACTGCTGTCTCACCAGTTAACACACTTGGTAAGTCTCTCATGGTCTAAAAATTATTGGTGTCTTTTGTAACTTGCACTCTCAAACATAAGTGAATCAAAATTCCTCTAACTTCTTCTTCCCTTTCTTGTGTGGTCTGCATGTGACTGCAGGAACTGCTGTTGCACTTGTTGGAGTTTTCTTGTATTCAAGGGCAAAGAGGATAAAGCCAATGCCAAAGACAAAGGCAGCATAACACTTCCAAAGGAAAAGGGTAGAGGGAAAAGTAACCTTAGATATAACCAATTAGTGGATTAAATATTGGCAACTAATTATTAAGAATCATGGTACATTAATGAAAACAAAAGATACCAAAAACTAACTTCTTTCAGTTAGTTTTTCTTGTATAGAATATGCTTCTTCTCCAAACAAAGTCTAATCAATGAGAAATTTATCTAACACGTTAACAAGCGCTAAATAATTGAATAATTCAAGTTTAAATGATTTTTATTAACTTTTTGTATTGTAGTAAGGGATTTATAGATTTTGCACAATAGTATCCTCTCCGTTCATATGTATGGCAATCTTATTTCTCATACCCAATCAACCAATTTATGTACTTAAAAAGTAAAAAAAGTTTAAATGAAAGACTTTAAAATTATATGATTCATTTGATGATTCATTTTTTCTTTTTAATGTTTAAAGTATATGATTTTTCTTAATAAAATCACATTTTTTTTAAAATTATAGTAGTTATTCAATAATTATATTTTAGGTTTTATCATAAATTTATGGTCATCATATTTTTTTTTTAAATGAATAGTATCCAAAATGAATTAAAACCTATATTTTCTTATAAATGTATCGTTTACAAAAAGAAACAATATGATGGAAATGTTAATGTTGAAATAATTAAAAATTAGTTGTATTTAATAAGTTAAATAATACCTCATTTTAAAAATTTAAGACCTTTGTTCTTTCCAGATGATGGATGAAGTTTGATCTAAGCTTTGATGATATGCAGTGATTCTTCAAAATCTTCAACGGTTTAAAAGTTGTTGCTCCTGTTGTGCGAGTCAAATAGGGAGCACGAAAAGAGGAAAATTAATACCTATTGACATAAATCCACTCAGTATTTATATGGAATTATGTTAAAATTCTTATGATGTCATTATAGATGTGGAATTTTTGTGCATATCTCTCTTGTTGTATGTATTAAATAAATAGAATTTGACTATAATTTGTTAACATTAATGAAGAGAACAATAACATGTTTACCACAAAAAATAACACAAAAATTTCATATGATTGTAGGGTTGGCAAAAATGAGCTAACCAGTCAAAAATGAGTCAGGTTGGGTTGGCAAAAATGAGCTGCCAACCCGAGTCAACCCGACCCGAACCAACTCGTGAAAAAATGAGCCAACTCGTGAGTTAAACGAGCCAGCTCGCGAGTTTCTTTCTTCCCCAACCCAGCTCCGCCAGTTTCTTTC
The DNA here is from genome assembly GCF_033153095.1 of Gastrolobium bilobum. Classification (NCBI taxonomy): domain Eukaryota; kingdom Viridiplantae; phylum Streptophyta; class Magnoliopsida; order Fabales; family Fabaceae; genus Gastrolobium; species Gastrolobium bilobum. The sequence goes on along the minus strand of NW_026897046.1, from coordinate 159,421 downwards.
TTCCTTCTTCCTTTTTTTTACCCTAATCTTCTCACATCAACACACCATTATCAAGGTTCTTCTTTCTTCTGCTTTCAATGATAAAAATCGTTCAATGGTGATAATATTACTACTCTTATTTTGTTTTGTTTTGTCGATTAGTGTTGTTTCATCTGTTCCCGATTGCGACTGTGTTTTTATAAAGAAGCTTATTTATGAATGTTTAATTTTCGTGAAATTCTCTTGCACCCCTTCAACTCTAAGTGCAGTGTTTTATTGTTTACGAATAAATAGTGCACGGTTCTTTACATTGGACTTAGTATTGATCTATGCTTTTCGGTAATTAATCGAAGTCGGTAAGAAGAAAAAAAGCATCTTTGGTGATTTACAATGATTTCTGTACCTTTTTTTGTTTGTTTTGTGGATAAAATAGCAAGTTCAGTGAGATGGTTATGTCGATTGCTTTCAGTGAGAATATTTTTCTTTTTTTATTAGCTACTCTCTTTACCATTATCATTGGTGATTCTTACACAAGAGTTTTGTTGAAGAAGAGATCAGAGTTCCACAGCAACCCACCGAGTTATTTTTCGAGCCAACTCGTGAGTTGTTTTTCGAGCCAACTTGCGAGCCAACCCTAACTCGGCTCGGGTTGAGTTGGGTTGGATTTTCTGGCTCATTTTTTTTCCGGACCAACCCTAACCCGGCTCGTTTTTTCGAGTTGAATACGGGTTGGGCCGGGTCAAGCCGGGTTGGCCTGTTTTGCCAACCCTATATGATTGTCTCCTCCATTCCCATATTTATATATAAATTAAGTCGCTACTTTAAGATCTTTTGAGTATCTACCACATAGGGTAAAAAGCAGGCCTATGAGGAAGAAGAATGTTTTTTTTTGTGTGTGGAAAGAATTGAACATATAACCTAACACAACTTAGACGGTCATTGGGTCATGTTAGTTCTTTAGCATTCAAATATCTCTCAAACGTGCCACTGTCATGATTTTTTATTCTCTTGTCTTTTCTTCTTCTTAATTCATTTTGTACCCTAAAATGGCTATATAGAAGACTTTTGAAACAATGAAACCCAAATATTCCTCTCTTTGAGTTGGAGATGTGTCTAAACTTTTTGGAGAGATAAGTGTATATAATAAAAGAAAAACTCATATCATTTATGGTTTTTATAAGTTATGTTGTAAGAAAAGTGATTGTGTCATGTTACTGAGATTCGTTTTCCGAGTCTTAGTTTTTTTTTTTGCTTCAAAAAATGCGGGCCTCACAAAATGTTGTGTGTGTAGAAAACTTTACCATGTCATGTTAAAGGACAAACGAAAACCCCATCATTTATACAATTACATGTACCTATACTTAAGATTCGATTTAAGCAATTAAAAGAATAAAAACGTTCAATATGAACTGGAAATTTCTAAGAGTATTTGTGAGGAAAATGAAGACAGTCGCTAGTAACTTACTTATTAAATACACGTGACTCATTTTGAATGACCGTATCCATTAATGAACGCGACTAGAGTACTAAAAGTGTTCTCGTGCCAAGAAATAAGGGGGCGTTTGGTTGAGGAGAATTTTTTGAATACTAGGGAAATGTAATTGATAAGGAAATGGTTGGAAAGTGAGTTTGGTAGGAAAATGTAAAAAAAGTTGTTTGGTTAGAAAAAAATTTACTGGGCAAATTAGGTAAGATTTATAAAGTTTATGTTTGGTTGATGATAGAATATTGATGGAAAAAAAGGGTTGAAATGACGAAAATAACCCTTTATTAAAATATTAACATCTGACTTATTTTTTAGAAAAAATGCTTAGCACTGGTTGAAGAACCATGTAGACAGATTCATGGTTGGACTGTATTTACAGTTGCAAGGCACCTTTCATACAAGTCTTGAACCTTCATGGTGATATGCACATCTTATACCAATTGATAGTAGTAAAAATAGAAACTCCTCAAACTTCATTGACAGACAATAGTCATCACCATTATGCTGTTTTCCATGGACTCTACCAAAATATTGCATCAGCTATCCAAGACCTCACAACCAGCTCAGGTGCTTGAGACACAGTATCAATAACAATGGCTGGCCAAAAAGGTTCCTTCCTCCCAGCTTTGGCCCACACTATATCACCAGCATAAAAAGCTTCTGGTCCATACAACCCATATTTCTTCTCCCCATTCTCCTTCAAAACTCTCTCATTGCTCATCAAATCAACTCCTTCCACCTCCAGAAACCTTCCTCTCTTATCTTCAACCAACACCTCACGCCTTGAGGCCAATGCTTCAGCGTGACCATTTCGTGTTCATCAGAGCTGCAAAAAGGGAAAAAGCTTCAGTGCATCATAACTTCAGATATGCACAATAGGGTATTATGGTCAGATTTGTCGTACCCTTTTTATTCATTTAGTCGGTTAACTCAATATACCATGTCCCAAGTGGTTTTATTGCACAGTGAATTTAGTCCCTTTTTACACACAAATGTTAAAGCATGGGGAAATACGTTTCCTACCAAAATTTTGTAACATCTTGAACCAAACATGGAAATCAAAAAATACCTATTTCTAATGCCTGGGTATCTTCAAAAATAACCCCAACCAAACACCACCAAAGAGATTTTTTTTTTCACAATAATTGCATAAAGAATCCCACAAAATTAACAATAACACATAACATTATATATATATATATATATATATATATATATATATATATATGAGGTTTATATTTTTGTAGCTGCTGTACGTGCAACAATCAAATACTTGCTATATATATACTTGAAAGCATTAAATGCTGGGAATCATAAACATAAAAAAGATGAAAGCATTAAATGTGGAGAACCATAACCATACACCTGTCGTTGTTGTACGTAAAACGGTTGCAGAAATGATTTTACCTATATATATATATATATATATATATATATATATATATATATATATATATATATATATATATATATATATATGGATAGGATCCTTTAACACCGGTATCAAACTTTAAAATTTGACATCAAATCCTAACTGTTAATTTTCGCTAATCAACGATTATCATTTATTGAGAATTAATGATTGATTAATAAGTTTGATTAGCGAAAATGATAACCATTGTTGATTGGCGAAAACCAACGGTTAGGATTTGATGTCAAATTTCAAAGTTTGACATTGACATCAATGGAGGTTGGATGAGAATAAAGCTTTATAAGGGAAACACAAAATCTCTGGCTTTGTTAGGTTGAGTGAGGCACTTTTGCGGATGAAACTGTAAGTGTTGTTGTTATTCTATACTACACAATTGATACCTTTTTGTCCGTGTATAGTTTCAAATTTTTTTTGGTACATGTATAGTTTCAAATTTTTTTGGGTACATGTATAGTTTCATATACTACTATATATTTCCTTAACCAGAGAGACCTCGAGTTTGAACTCTGCGAATAGAGAAAATGGTTTTGGAGGAGTCGTCCCTTATAATGAGTTCAACGGTGCTTGAATCGGATTAATCAGGTAATTAATGAACCAGTATATTAAAAAAAAAAAAACAACAACAAAGAATATGTAGAAGAATTTTGAAACTCAAACATTCTTCTGCTTGTAGCTGGAGATGTGTCTGAAATTTTGGGAGAAATAAGTATAAAAAAGAGAGATAAGATATTGTTACTACCAATTAGTATTACTACCAATGTCACTACCAGTTTGTTTAGATTGATTATGTTGATCCTATAAGAATTATTTTAACCCTGGATCATGTATATGATTATAAAATACCGAAACAATATGAAATTAAAGTTGGGATGATGCATACCTTCATGGATCATCACAAAGCGGAAGAAAGGAGGGAACTACATGCCAGATCTTCCTCTCTATGACCTATTTCGAAATTGACAGCCTTCAGCAATGGGAGCATGACGGCTAATGGGACTTAATTCCAATATAAATAGGCTATAGAGGGGACCTAGCAAAACCCTAATCAACAGTGTGTCTGATGGGTCCATCCATCACAGAAGCCCAATCAAACACTAACGCCTACACTGTGCTGCCCAACTAGGCCCAATACCAAAAGATGCCAAAAGTCTAACTCAACATGATCACAATGGGCTTATCACAATAGATTAAATTGGAATATCCATTAACCCGATTATTTTAGAAAATACAAAAATATTAATTAATATTGCCCACATATAAAATTTCTAACAGATCCAACTCTGATTTAACTTTCTAAAAATCTTCTTTTTTTCTCTATATTTAATACTTTACATATTTATTTTCACCTTTATATGATTATGATGTTCTATATTTAATGCGAAAGCATTTAATATGGGGAATCATAACCATACAAAGAGGAACATAAATATAACCGTTGGATCAACATAATCCATCTAACGTCGAAACAAACTGATCTTGACATTGGTAGTAACACTAATCGATATTAACAATACCCTATCTTATAAAAAAAATACATACATAATTATACAATTATACCTACACTTAAGAAGGCGGTGCAAAATTAAAGAAAAAATTCAATTGAACCAGAATTATGTACTCATGATGTAACGACAGATATCTTCAAGGAACTGAATACAATGCAATTAATTATGTCAATTTTGATTGGCATCATCCAATATATATATATATGTGTGTGTGTTTTGAAAGCTAGAAAGGTCTTGGAAGGTTGAATCAAACTCCATGAGGAAAAACTCATAACTTGAGATAGAGAGGAGAGAAACTGTTGTATATGAGAAAGGTTTAGGATGTGGTAATAGAGAGAGGGAAAGGGGATTTTATAGGCTGTGATGGTTATTTACTAACAACAAATTAAGTGAAGGTTAATTACCCTTATTTAAAGGGAAAAAAATCATTTTTATAAGAAATTCTTTTTTTCTTATTGTGATAAAACAATAATTTTTATGACATATCTTCATATTTATATTATTAGATTTTTTTTTTTTTTGAATACAATGACATAAGTTACTAATTATGGTTCTTTCTACAAACTAAAATAATTAATGCCAATTTTTTTTAGAACATCTAAATCATTGAATACAAATCATTAATGAATTTCAATTAAAAATTAATTGTGAAATCAAATATTGACACGTAAAAAATAAAAAAATTAATGGCAGCCATGGTTTGCATTTACAACTTTAATTAATGTATGTATTTATAGTTCCTAATATTTAATTAATAACACATTATTCTAAATTAATATGTGTAGCATATCATATAATTACATGAGATATAATTAATGTTAATTCATTTGTCTCAATTTTTTCTTTTTTAATGTTCATGCCATCTTGCTTCAATGGGCATTAGCACAAGAATCCGTTTTCCAACACATAACGGTACTCTTGGAACCCAATGATACATTTGATGGCTTATATTTATTTCCATACCAGAAAGGAAGGTAAAAAGATGCAGTACTGTTTCATTGGTCCTTTGTAAGTTCCGCATCGAACAAAAGGTGAAATTCTTCTGAAACAATTATTAATTACTGTCAGATTCATTACTCAGTTTGAAATGCCTTGGCGGGTTGAAAATTTTTAGGAACAAAACCTGTTTCTAAGTTTTAATTTCCTTTTAGAAACAGTTGGGAAGGAGAAAACAAAACCTGATTAGTTGTCCAACCTTGTGAGCTGAAACCACCATTTGAGGATCCATATGGAAACATAAGAGCTAGATTCAAATTAAATATTCATCAATTCTCAACATTAAAAGACCTCAAATTTTTTTTTTTTTTAAAAAGACCTCAAATGACGTAAATCAAAATTAACATTCTCAATAAAGATCTATGGAAATAGGAAACAAAAAACAAACAAAGGAAACATAAGAGAGATAGAACAAGGAACAATTTTGCATAAATTGCTACGTACCTATCCTCATCTTGTGTCCACTGCCCTTTGATTACATTAGCATTGTTGCTATCATTTTGTACATTTATTATATATTGTGTGTTGCATCTTCTCACCATCATCATCATGTCTTTGATCAACATCAAAATAATCATTTCTACCGAAGGATGAAAGCTCCTTTCCGAGTGTGGCATTAGGGGTGTAAACGGACCGAGTCAGACCGAACTTTGGTTTTAAAAGACTAAGTCTATGTTTAAATATATCAGGCCTAGCCACTGTGGCACCCAACACCAATCCATATTTATCAGAATTGGGGGATAGTGTCTGAAAGGAGTAAGAAACTATAGATAATTGAACTGTGGTTTGTGAAAGATCCCACATGGCTTTATCACTACGATGGCCATGCAAAGCATCTGTTCGGTTGTTTGGTACGAAATTCATGGGATTGTTGAGGGACTCATTTAGGAGAGTAGCCTCAAAAGACTCTCCTAATGAAGGAATAGAGATTTCATACAAAGGGTTAACCAAGGAGGGAGGATCCTCCCTCACAAAATGTGCAGGATTTATGTCAAATACATTCATGTTATGATCCTCCAAATGGTTTAAAGTGTTTGGATTGCAACAAGGTGTTCTTTTTGTTGGGAAAACTCGGTTCCCTCAAGCTCGGCTCAGGGGCCTTTGTGCGGAAGTCAATCAACAAGATCCTGATCTCGGATCTCGGCCTGAACTTCACCAGGTCAGGCAGCGCAGCGGAAAAATCAAAAACGAAAAACACAGGAGAGAGAGAAGAAGAACACAACCAGATTTAACGTAGGAAAACCTTCTCCAATGAAGAAGTAAAAAATCCACGGGACCTAGTCCAGATCAGAAATCCACTATGAAAATAATGGTTACAACGAATCAAATACACCAATGTGGTGGTTAACTCAACCTCTCCAACAATGGTGATAATCAAACTACCCTAGAGATGTTTCACTCAAACTCTCTCTAGAGATCTCTCAAATGCAAAGCATAAAGCTTTTGCTCAAACAATCAAATAATTCTCTCAAATTTGTTCTCTCAAATCTGACCTAGCCTCCACCCACAACTAATGAGTATATATAGAGGAGGTGGAAATTAGGGTTAGGGTTTTTAGGAAACCCCTCAAATGGGCTTGGGCTTAGCATTGAAGGAGGAAGCCCAACAAATCTCCCCCTCCGACTTCAATGCGTCGGCTTCAGCATCAACCCGGCTCTTTCACAGCAGTCTTCAAATTTTCTTGCTGGAACCGGCTTTGTCATCATGTCGGGCCAACTTTGGTCAGTGTGCACCTTGACGAGTTCGAGCTCACCACCTTCCACCACATCCCGGATCCAGTAATACCTCACATCAATATGCTTAGTGCGGGAGTGATAGGTTGAATTCTTCGCAAGATGGATTGCGCTTTGATTGTCACAACCCAGCTCGTACTTGTCTTGATCATGGCCGAGTTCCATAAGGAACTTCTTCATCCACAGCATCTCTTTGCTTGCCTCAGTAGCGGCAATGTACTCAGCCTCAGTTGTAGACAGTGCAACACATTTCTGAAGTCTTGATTGCCAAGAGACAGCTCCTCCGGCAAATCTCATCAAATATCCTGTAGTCGACTTCCTCGAGTCGGCGTCTCCCCTAAATCAGAATCCGAGTAGCCTTGCAACTCGACTTTGCCTTCTCCAAATCGGAGACATAAGTCTGTCGTACCTCGGAGGTACTTGAAGATCCACTTCACTGCTTCCCAGTGCTCTTTGCCGGGGTTTGACAAATAACGGCTTACCATTCCTACAGCATACGCTAAGTCGGGTCTAGTACAAATCATTGCATACATCAAGCTTCCGACGGCGGATTGGTAAGGGACCTTCATCATCTCATCTTTGTCTTCATCAGATCTCGGACATTGCTTTTGGTTCAGCTTTATGTGTCCGGCTAGGGGGGTGCTCACTGTTTTGGCTTTGTCCATGCTGAATCTCTTCAAAATCTTCTCAATATATTTCTCTTGACTCAGCCACAGTAGCTTCTTCTGTCTATCTCGGATAATCTTTATTCCGAGAATCTGCTTTGCAGGGCTGAGGTCCTTCATTGCGAAGGACGAGCTTAACGCCTTCTTCAGGGCGATTTATCTTTCCCTACAATAAGCATGTCGTCAACATATAACAACAAAATCAGAAAATCTCCGGCCTCATACCTCTTCACAAATACGCAGTGGTCGGCTTCAGTCTTCTCAAACTTATGATCAGTCATGAATGATTCAAACTACTTGTACCACTGCCGAGGTGCTTGCTTCAAGCCATAGAGGCTCTTCTTCAACCGACATATCATGTCTTCTTGGTCTGGAGCTTGGAACCCTTCTGGTTGCTCCATATATATCTCTTCTTCTAAATCACCGTGAAGAAATGCCGTCTTCACGTCCATTTGTTCTACCTCGAGGTCCATTGAAGCCGCAATGGCTAATACGGTTCGGACCGAGGTCATTTTCACCACAGGAGAAAAAATCTCCTCAAAGTCTACTCCTTTCTTCTGATTGCAGCCTTTCACTACAATCCGGGCTTTGTATCTCGGCTTTTGCCCGTTCTCTTCATTCTTAATCTTGTAGACCCATTTATTTTTCAAAGCTCGTTTACCTTTAGGCAACTCGGTCAGCTCATAAGTCTGATTCTCGTGCAGAGACTTCATCTCGTCCTGCATTGCCTTTTTCCATTCTTCTTTCTCTGAGCTCATCACAGCCTCATCATAACTCTGAGGCTCACCGTCTTCAGCAACAACGGTGTATTCATCAGATGGGTATCTCGTAGAGGGTCTTCTTTCTTGAGTTGGATATCTCGGATGTTCTTCAGCTTGAGGACCCGGTTCATCATTCTCATCCCGGATCTCATCATCAACTCGGACCTCAGTGTCTTGGTCATCTTCAGCTTGTTGTTGATCATCATTTTCTTCATTTTCTTGATTTTCTCCCCCTGCTTCAGCTCGGAAAGGAGGGATGGGTTCTTCACATCTGATAGTAACCCGGACTTTGGGCTTCGAGATGTCATGAATGTTCTCATGCTCATGAAAGATCACATCTCGGCTTCTCACTATCTTCTTATTGATTGGATCCCAAAGTCGGAACTCGAACTCACATCTCGGCGAACCAAGATAAATGCATTCGTTAGTCTTTGCATCAAGTTTGGCCCTTTCATATTTAGGGATATGCACGAAAGCTCGGCATCCAAACACCTTCAATTGATTATAGGCCGCTTTTCGACCTGTCCAGACTTCTTCTGGAATTTCTCCTTCAAGTGGCCGTGATGGTGAGAGGTTGATCAAGTCAACAGCAGTTTTGACGGCTTCTCCCCAGAATGATTTCGGCAATCCGGCATTGGATAACATGCTTCAGACCTTCTCTTCAATAGTTTTGTTCATCCGCTCAGCCAGTCCATTCAGCTGAGGTGTCTTGGGGGGAGTCTTCTCAAGTCGAATCCCGGTCGCTCTGCAGTATGCATCAAATGGGCCGCAATACTCACCACCATTATCAGATCGGACCACCTTCAATTTCTTGCCAGTCTCCCTTTCAACCATAGCATGGAATTCTTTAAATGATTGGAGTACCTGGTCTTTAGACTTCAACAAATACACCCACACTTTGCGGGAATGGTCAACAATAAATGAAACAAAGTACTGAGCTCCTCCAAGGGATCTTTCCGACATGGAACAGACATTAGTATGGACGAGGTCAAGAATATACCTGCGTCGTCTAGGTTGATCCGGTCTCACAAAAGAAACCCGGTGCTGCTTTCCAGCTAGGCAGTGCGTGCAACTCTCCAACGCTTGGCCTTTCAACCCGGTCAATAATCCTTTCTTGTTCAGGATCTGGAGCCCTTTCTCGCTCATGTGGCCGAGGCGCTTGTGCCATAGCTCCAAGCTAGGTTCATCTCGAATAGAATTGGCTTCTCCGCCATTGATCTTTCCTTGCATCACGTACAAGGAGCCTTCCTTCTTACCTCGGGCCACGACCAAGTTTACCTTGGCCAGCTTCCATCTCACACTACCAAAGTAGTTCACTAACCCGGCATCATCAAGTTTGCCTACCGAGATTAGGTTCAAACGCATGTCAGGAACATGCCTCACATCTTTCAACACAAGTCGGCATCTGACATCTGTGGTCAGAGTTACATCACTGACACCAACAATCTTGCTGGTCACTTGATTTCCCATCTTCACGACTCCAAAATCACCACCTCTATAAGAGGAGAAAAAACCTTTGTGTGGAGTAACGTGGAAGGAGGCACCAGAGTCAACAATCCAGGTGCAGTCATCATATGCAACATTCAAATAATTATCCTCTCCAAGGAGGAATATCTCGGCATCCGGGTTGGCAGCCACCGCAGTGGTGCTCTTGTCTTCCCTCTTCTTGGGAATAATCTGATCCGGCGTCACAGAGCCGTTCTTCTCATCATTCTGCAGGGTCCAACAGTCTGGCTTCTTATGACCTGTCTTTCCACAGTAAAAGCACTTCAACTCATATTTCGGCTTTGACCGACCTCTGGACTTGTCTCATCTGTCACGACCTCTACCCCGGCTTTTGCTTCTACCGCGGGAGTCGGATTTCCCTTTGTTCTCAGCAACGTTGGCTTCAGACGTACTCAAAGTACCTCGTTCTCTTCTCCTGGATTCTTCGCCCAGGAGGCTGTCTGTCACGACATCCATCTTCAATTTTCCATCTGGAGTCGAGTTATTCAGGGTCACCACCAGAGTATCCCAGCTTTCTGGCAGCGAGCTCAACAGCAGCAATGCTTGCAGTTCTTCATCAATTTTCATATCAGCCTTTGACAGCTGATTCACAATACCTTTGTAGGTGTTCAGGTGTTCAATCATGCTCATGCCATCCTTGTATTCAAGCTTAACAAGTCGGCGAACCAGGTGTGCTTTGTTCCTGGGAGTCTTCTTCTGAATCATGGACTCTAATTTCGTCCACAACTCATACGCGTTCGTGAATTCGGACACGTGCTCAAAGAGGCTTTTATCAATATATTTCCTGATCGTGGCTACCGCCTTCCGATTCAGGATCTCCCACTCCTTATCTGTTTTTCCTGCCAGTCTCTCATCAAGGATAATGGGCTCATGCAGATCTTTGCAGTAGAGATGATCTTCCATCATCGGTCTCCAATAAGTGAAGTTGTCTGCGGTCAACTTGAACATATCTCCATCATGAGTTATGCTACTGGTCTCCATCTCGTCTCCTTCAGAACCCGTCGAACTCGGGCTCTGATACCACTGTTGGGAAAACTCGGTTCCCTCAAGCTCGACTCAGGGGCCTTTGTGTGGAAGTCAATCAACAAGATCCTGATCTCGGATCTCGGCCTGAACTTCACCAGGTCAGGCAGCGCAGCGGAAAAATCAAAAACGAAAAACACAGGAGAGAGAGAAGAAGAACACAACCAGATTTAACGTGGGAAAACCTTCTCCAATGAAGAAGTAAAAAACCCACGGGACCTAGTCCAGATCAGAAATCCACTATGAAAATAATGGTTACAACGAATCAAATACACCAATGTGGTGGTTAACTCAACCTCTCCAACAATGGTGATAATCAAACTACCCTAGAGATGTTTCACTCAAACTCTCTCTAGAGATCTCTCAAATGCAAAGCATAAAGCTTTTGCTCAAACAATCAAATAATTCTCTCAAATTTGTTCTCTCAAATCTGACCTAGCCTCCACCCACAACTAATGAGTATAAATAGAGGAGGTAGAAATTAGGGTTAGGGTTTTTAGGAAACCCCTCAAATGGGCTTGGGCTTAGCATTGAAGGAGGAAGCCCAACAGTTTTCTGGATTTGGGAAGGGATTTTCTTCAAGAAAGGTAGAAAGGTCGTCTTGGAATGTTGGACCAAACTCCTTGAGGAAAAACTCACAACTTGAGATAGAGAGGAGAGAGACTGTTGTATATGAGAAAGTTTAGGATGTTGTAATAGAGAGAGTGAATGAGGGATTTTATATAAGGTTACAGGTTTCAATTATCAGTGAAACTTATGATCAAACTCAAATTATTAGTTTAAATAGAAAGCTTCGACAATTAGCATAAGGTTACAGGTTTTCTGTGCAATTTAAGATCAAATTCAAATTATCAGTTTAAATAGAAAGCTTCGAATTTTAACATAAGGTTACAGGTTTCAAGTCAGTGCAACTTATTAGTTTAAATAGAAAGCATCGACAATTAGCATAAGGTTACAGGTTTTCAGTGCAATTTAATATCAAATTCAAATTATTAGTTTAAATAGAAAGCTTCGACAATTAACATAAGGTTACAGGTTTCAAGTCAATGCAATTTATGATCAAATTCAAATTATTAGTTTAAATAGAAAGCTTCGACAATTAACATAACCTCAACCCTCTAAGTTCCTTTTTCTTTTTAGAGTCTTGAATTTCAGGTAGAGTGAATGTGCACTCTTCTTTCACATTACTACGCCATCCTTTTTATTTCACATTACTAACTGCCATGGCAAAAGTTGAATCTCGTAGTTATCTTTCTGAAGCAGTTGGAAAAATAATGGGTGTGATTTAAAAATACCAGTACAATATTGTTTAAGACTTTTTAATCTACATCATTGTAACATCAGTGCAAGTTAGTACTCCCCAAGTATGACACCATTTTATATTACAAAATTTATTACAAATTGAATTAATGTCAAATTATTTAATAGTAATCCTTCTAAAATTAATCAACTATATAAAAAATATAAACCATAAAATTAAATTAAATTTTAACACTTAATTATATAATAATGCATAAATAGAAAAAAAGACATGTGACAATTAAAAAAATATATTATTACGTACATACATAAAAAAATTAATACTCCGATTTTCCAAAATAAATAAATACATTAATACTCCTGAAAGTTTATTAATAAAGCTACATGTGTGTGTACTATTTAAATCTTTTCATTTGTGCCATATAAGAAAAATTGAAAGTCTTTCACTTTGTTTTTATTTTCTTTTTGCTATTGTCGGAGGAGTAGGCAATAGGATAGCAATTATTTAGTAATAGTTGGGGTTTAATTCTTTTGACTTAGAATTAAGCTGAAAGAGAGTTTGACAATTGTCAGGGATTTGACAATTGAGGTATAATTTACGAAGGTACCTAAATTTAGAGATAGGTTTGGGTGAATTCTTGTATAAGGGTAAACTAAGTTCTATTCTTATACTTTAAATTGAGTATGATTTACTATAGTGAATTTGTCTCCTAATTGAATAGAGATATCATATTGGGATCGTGGTTTTATTTTTTTTTTCTGATTAAACTTTTTCTCACGTAATTATTTATATTATCTCTTTATTGCTATTTTCTTTATTGGTCAAGTTATTATTGATAAATTAACTCTAATTTAAATTCATTAAATTTAGGTAACTCAATTCACCCCTCTTGTTCAGGGCCAAAAAATTCCACCCACCTCGTCTCTCTCAAGTTATCAGCTCTTCTACCTTGAGTTTCATCCAAACTTTTGAAGGAAACTCACATACCTCTCAATCTTTTTCCCAAAAATCCATGCTTAAAGCTAGAGATTCCAACCATGATTCTATTACAAAGCTTTGTTCTCATTCAAAATCCACTAAATAACACCTTATTTCATCTCATTATTTTCACGATCATATATTTAATGTGCCAAACCACAAGCTTGCTCTTGCTACGGAGGATCCTTCTTCCATAATCAACCTTTTCTTCGATATCTCAATTATTTTTTTGGGTGAGTCTTTTGAGGCTACTCACGCAAATGAGTTGATAATGGAGGAATGACCTTCAATAACAAGAGCCCTAATTTACCCTCTTTTGCAAAAGTCGCGAGGTTGATGAATTTTTTCGGGGACCCATTTGCGTAAGCAACATTAAAAGACTCGCCTAATGAAGGAGTTAAGATCCCAAAGAAAGGGTTGATGATGTAGGAAGGATCATTAGATAACAAGAGGCAGATTTTGGTTAGGTACATTCAAAATATGGTCTAGAAAATGATAAAAAGTTATGCAAAACAACAAGGGATTATTCAATGGAGGTTGAATGAGAATAAAGCTTTATAATGGAAACACAAAATCTCTGGCTTTGTTAGGTTGAGTGAGGCACTTTTGCAGATGAAACTGTAAGTGTTGCTGTTATTCTATATTACACAATTGGTACCTTCTTGTCCATGTATAGTTTCATATACTACTATATAAGTGGATGTTATCCAAATTTAATCCTTAGTTTTTAGTGTATAACTAGCAATGAAAAACACATTTTTTGCAAGAACTACCCAAAATATAATCATATATAGTGGTTGTATCAATTAGTTCAATAACTTAGAAATTATGGGCCGGCAGAATGAAGCCTTACATACCTATCCTGTGATACTAGAGGCGTGCCACGCTATCCCCATTTTTCGTTGCTTATTTTTTCTTCTTTTGAAATTGTTTTGTACCTAATAAAAAAGGTCATAAACAATAAGCATTGGTTTAAGTGATAAAGAGCTAATTTCACTTAATTAAAGGTATTGAGTTCGAGTCTTACAAGAGTCCCCGCCTGTAATGAATCTGATAGTACTCGAATCGGACTAAATGTATTACCAATGAACTAGTATATAAAAAAACAAAGAGGGGGTGGTTGACAGGCTAGCAGGAACAGGTAGTATAAATACGAGCATATGTTGACTATTCCCTGAGGTTGGATATGTTAAAATAAACTCAGATAGTGCGGCTTGTGGTAATCCTGTATCTGCTGCTTGTGGAGGCCTGATTCGGGATGCAAGTGGTAGGTGTTTATGTAGATTTGCAAAAAGGTTAGGTATTTGTTCATCTTATAAAGCTGAGTTATGGGGTATACCTTGCGGTTTGGAGGTGGCGTGGAATAAAGGATACCGAAATGTGATTCTTGAAAGTGATTCATCTAGTACAATCACTGTGCTTACTTCTGGAAGTGTAACAGTCTGTGGATTCAACTTGTTTCTCGTATACGGACATGACTCAATAAAGATTGACAGGTTAGGATTCAACATACATATAGAGAAGGGAATATGTGTGTGGATTGGCTAGCAAATTATATTTTGAATGATAGAGAACAAAATGATCAGCTAATGCTACAGGAACCTCCGCGTGGAATCCATCTTATATATTTGGCTGACCTTGCTGTGTTGCTAGGGATCGTGTAGTAGTTTACTCTTGATAGAGTAGTAGTTTACTCTTGATAGGTAGTTGTTTATTTTTGTGTTATGTTTTGACTTTTCTTTTGGTTTGGTTGTTTTTGTTTTGGGCTACTGCCCTATTGCCTATAAAATAAAAAAAAATAAAAAAACAAATACCATATATATAGAGGACTTTTGAAACCCAAACATTCTTCTCCTTGTAGTTGAAGATGTGTCTAAAATTTTGGGAGAAATAAGTATAATAATAATAAAAAAATACATCAATATTTATACAATTATACCTACACTTAATATGGCGGTGCAAAAGAAAAGAAAAAAATTCAATACGAACCAGAATGTCTTATGTAATCATGATGTAACGAAGATCTTTTACTTCAGGGAACTGAATACAATGCAAGTAATTATATAAATTTTGATTGACATCATCCAACATACTTTAGTACTGCATAAAGAATCTCACTATATATATATAGAGAGAGATAGAGAAAATTTATATAAACAGACTATGTGGTGGGACACATCATACACTAATAAACATATATAGGAAGACTAGATATCTTCCAATAACATACACATACGAAGATAGAAACATCACAGGATGACATTCCCACATTATTAATATTAACTTAAGATAACAAAGAAAATACTGATTTGATCAAATGCATAACCATGCATGCAAGATTCTTAACATTTTTCTCTTGTCATGTCTATCAGAACCATTTTCTTTTTCTTCATATCATTCTCGATCACGCACCAAGATTTCCATAGTCAACATTTCCACCATCTACTACAGACCCAGTTGCGAATCCATCAACATTTACCTGCATTGGCACGTATCCACCATTTCCAGTGAAAGCATGGTTCTGATTATACACTTGATTAGTTGCCCAACCTTGTGAGCTGAAACCACCATTTGAGGATCCATATGGAAACATAGGAGCTAGATTATTACAACCATTACTTAACATGTTCATGTTGCTTGTGGATTTGTTAAGTTGTTCTCCACTGACACTTTTGATGTATGAATAAAGAAGCAATGATCCTTCATAAGTGATTGCTTTGTTTTTCCCTTTCTTTGTATTCTGGCGGCGCTTGGTGGTGTTCCAATGATTCTTGACGTTGTTCTCAGTCCTACCTGGCAATCTCCTTGCAATCTCTGCCCATTTATTTCCAACTTCTTGGTGACATCTGATCAACATCATGTCTTCCTCTATGGTCCAAGGATCCTTCTACATTGTTCATACAAAACAAAACAAAAAATGTGTGGATATATATGACATTAGATAGATAAATATAATTTTTTTTTTTTTATATTGTAAGTGAGCCTATGTCATTTTAACAAAATCACTAAACTGAAACAACATATGTGCATTAATGTGTTTCAACTTGGAGATATGCTAGAAAAGGCATATAATTTGGTAAAAGAATTATATCTTATTATATCATACCTATTAATAAAATGCGTCATTAAGAAATAAGTATCTATTATAAATTTTCATTATTGACACACACTAGAACAAATTATAAAAGTTTAATTTATTAAAGAATAGGATCGGATCAGATGTAAAATATCATATATAATAAATTTATATAAAAATTTAATGATCATCAAGAAACAACAAATGTAATTTATTTCACAAGTTTTAGAAACGGAAAGAATTGAGCTTGACTCCTCTCTTTGAATTCAGAGGACAAGGTAGGAAAAAAAGAACCAACTTCACATAAATTACACCAATGAAAAGAAGAAGAAAAATTGAATATTTAAGAAAATTAAATGTGAATGAAAAAGGAATTCAATTATGAATACGAGATTAATTTTATGAGTTTGGTGTTTGTTATTTTAAATGACATAAGTTATGTCATTTTCGAAGAAAGATAAACACAGAAAAAATAGAAATCATGAGAGAGAGAAAGTGAGTGATTTTTTAATTTAAAATTTAAATAAAATTTGTTTTTATGTATCTGTCTCTCTCTTAAAAGGACAGAGTGTTATGTCATTTAAAATGACAAACACTTTTCCCTAATTTTATAGAACATATATATACACACATATGGAATCAAATTACATCATGTCACATAATAAATTAAATGTTAAATAAAGATATTATTTAATTATACGAATCAGAAAAAGAAAAATCCACCTCAACACCATCGTCTCTTACACGATTATGCTTTGTGAGACAGAAACAAACAAGTATCGAAGAGCAAATTAATGTATCAAAGAATTTGTCAGAAATGGACTAAAATGTTAGAAAGTGTTATGTAATCACATTACCATACGCTATATTCGTATCTCAGAAAGAAATAAACGTTTCTTATGAATTTTTGAAAGAAATAATCATAGTCATAAAGTCATTTCTGTGAAAATTTAATTGCTTGCATATTTAATTAATTAATTAAATATATGTGGTATTTTTTATTTATATTAAATATATATG
The DNA here is from genome assembly GCF_033153095.1 of Gastrolobium bilobum. NCBI lineage: Eukaryota > Viridiplantae > Streptophyta > Magnoliopsida > Fabales > Fabaceae > Gastrolobium > Gastrolobium bilobum. Next base: position 142,000 of record NW_026897046.1, on the reverse strand, counting down.
CATAAATAAGTTTAAGCTTCACTATCATCATTAAAAAAAATGTATGTATGCATATATGTGAAAAAAGAATCATGGAAAGGGAAGAAACCCTAATATTTGGGCGAAGATGATTAAGCCATCTCTCTCGGCATTGCTTCCCAGCCCTGCCCTCTAGAAAATTTGCAATTTGGGACCATTTCTTCATACCATATCGATCCACCAATTCAACAAGAACCCTATACAAAACCATAAATTCAAATTAAATATTCATCAATTCTCAACATTAAAAGACCTCAAATGACATAAATCAAAATAAAAATTTTCAATAAAGATCTATGGAAATAGAAAAATAAATAAATTAAGGAAAAAATGTTTCCGCAGTGCAGAGAAGTTATCTGCATTTATTGCCAAAACGACGTCGTTTTGATATTAAAATCTTAAAAATTATAAATATAAAGACTATTATAACCCTAAAATAAATTAAAATTACAAAAACATCATGATTTCCGTCCCAAAACGACGTCGTATTGGCTTACTGCAGAAAAAATGAACCCATAAATTAATAACACAAATGAACAGAAATTAAAATAACAAACAAAAACAAAGGAAACATAAGAGAGATAGAAAAAGGAACAATTTTGCTTATATTGCTACGTACCTATCCTCATCGTGTGTCCAAGTCCCTTTGATTATATTAGCATTAATGTTGTTATCATTTTGTACATTTATTATTGTTTGTTGCACCTTCTCACCATCATCATCATGTCTTTGTTCAACATCACAATGATCGTCTCTATTGAAGGGTGAAAGCTCCTTTTCGAGTGTGGCCCTCAACACCAATCCATATTTATCAGAATTGGGGGATAGTGGCTGAGAGGATGAAGAAGCTATAGATGATTGAATTGTGGTTTGTGAAAGATCCCACATGGCTTTATCACTATGGTGGCCATGCAAAGCATCTGTTTGGTTGTTTGGTACGAAATTCATGGGATTGTTGAGGGACCCATTTTGGAGAGTAGCCTCAAAAGACTCTCCTAATGAAGGAGTAGAGATTTCATACAAAGGGTTAACAATGAAGGAAGGATCCTCCATCACAAGTGCAGGATTTTGGTCAAGTACTACATTCATGTTATTATCCTCAAAATGGTTTAAAGTGTTGGATTGCAACAAAGTGTTGTTTTCTGGATTTGGGAAGGGATTTTCTTCAAAAAAGCTAAAAAGGTCTTGGAAGGTTGGATCAAACTCCATGATGAAAAACTCACAACTTGAGATAGAGAGGTGAGAAACTGTTGTATATGAGAAAGGTTTAGGATGATGTAATAGAGAGAGTGAATCAGGGATTTTATCGGCTGTGATGGGACTTATAGGAGAAAGTAGGGTCCATGTGCTAAAATGGCCCTTGATGATAAAATATTTTATGGCTCAGATTCATTGTTAGTTTGACTGTTTTGGTTCCACTCTTTGATCATTCAAAGCAATAAAAGGTTTATTATTTTTATTTTCTCTGTTCTTTTACTTTACTAATTTCCCCCTTTTTTATAGTAATTTTTTTTGTAGAAAAAGAGAGTAGCTATTATGAAATAGTTAAAGAGTCTTGTATTTTAAGGAAGAATTTTTGACACGTAGAAGACATGTGGTGCCTTAGGATGAAGTGAAGAGGGTCATATAATGTGCTTATCATTAGGACATTTTTACCAAAATCACAACTTGGTATGCTTGTAAAATTTTAAACAAAAAAAAGGGGAAAAATGACCATTTTTTATTTGGAGAAGGGAAATGACCTGGTTTTGGAGCATACTTCAGTAGTACAGGAATTTATAGTTAGGAAAGAGTGAAATTTTGATGCTATTAATCATAGAGGAGTGATTAGAATAAATACATTTAGTTAAAAAATAATAATTTATTTACTGAAGCACTAAGAGGGAGAAATCTTTGCAAATTATTATTATTATTATTTTGGTACCAATCTTTGCAAAAAATTTAAAATAAAGTTGCGTGCAATCAATCTTAAACTTATACTTGTAAAATTGGGGAGCCTTATATACCGAAATTTATCCAGTGTCACTTTTTAATAAGTAATATACTGAGTTTTAATACCAAAAGAGTACGGAAGATATTTTCCTAAATTTTACTACTAGAATTGAATTCGGTTCTTCTCTTACCAATAATAATAATAATATTTCCCTACATTTACTTACCATTATTATTTGCTAGCTATAAATTTAACATAAATTACCCTTTTCAAAAGCATTAAAAGAAAATATAAAATATAATTGTTATTTTATATTTTAGTGAGTCAAAGTGAAGGTTAATTACCCTTATTTAAAGGGAAAAATCAATTTTATAAGAAATTCTTTTTCTTATTGTGATAAAACAATATTTTTCTATCACATATCTTATTCATATTTATATTATTATAATTTATTTATTTTTTTGGATACTATGACATGAGTTACTAATTATGGTTCTTTCAACAATTAATTATGTTTTTTCTAGATCCAAATTTTGATATTTTTTATAAACACAACTCATGTATCGATAAAAGAATCTTTAAAAACACTTATGTTTAGTGGGTTATAGGCATCAAATCAGTGCACTTTTATGATCAAATCCACTTTATGAGTTTAAAAAGAAACCTTCGACAATTAATATAGTAAGCTAACATCAAAACTCTAAGTTTCAATTTCCTTTTAGAGGATTGAAATATCCTACATTTGGGATTCTTTTTACCACTTTATGATCATCTTATCATGATTCTCTAATTTGTCTTCGTGTTGGAAGGTAGGAAGTACAATTTGATTTTGATCCATTTCAATAGAGAAAAAGAATGACTTCCTATGGAAAGTTAGCAAACTTTTTAAGAAAGCACCAAATTGTACATGGTTCTTCATCAGGGTTAGAGACCATACTTCCGTAACAGTAAACCTAAACATGTAAATAAGAACAAAAGGGCCTTATCACGGCATAATAATTAATTATGTCAAGTTTATCACAATATCTATTTATCCCTTTTGGCATTGTGGTTGAAATTTGACTTTGATGGTGTGTTGTACCCATGAGTAGAGGTGGCAGAGTGGGTAGCTCGCCCCTGCCCGCCATAAGCACACCAAAAAGTGGGCTGGCCCGTGCTCGCCTAGCCTTTGAAGGTGGGCTAGAAAATTCAGCTCGCCGGTACTGTTTGGGTGGGATAGGCTGCCCACCAAGCCCGTGACATTTTACACTAAAAAAAAAAAAAAAAAAATTCAGCCTTGGCAAGCTGGCGGGCTTGGCAAGCAGCAAGTTTGAAGCCCGTTTTGCCACCTCTACCCATGAGTGACTCGCGTGTTGTACAATGTCAATGAAATAAAGATCAGAGTATAGCTGACCCTTTGAATTTCACCTTTCCTTACATCAGTAACCTATTTAGTGACATCAAATATATATATATATATATGGGATTGTCTTTTCTTATGTCATTGAATATAAGAGTATATCTCCTATAGAGACATTTTCATGTGGGTCCCACACTATAAAAAAAGAAAAAAAAATTGATGGCTCACATTTCGAAGAGTCTATGGCATGAGGCAACAGCATAAGAGAAACATTACCCTATATATATATATATATATATATATATATATATATATATATATATATAGGGAAAAACATTTCTCAAGTTGCTTGAGATAAGTTTATCTCCGGCCACCCCAAAACTACGTCGTTTTGTTTATTTATTTTCTTATATTAATTGATTTACCTTTGAATGATTATGATTCCTTTTTTCTCTCTCTTCCTTTATCACCATTGATCCATCTTTGTACGGCTATGATTTAGTAGCCGGAGATAACATTGTCTCAAGTAGCTTGAGAAATGATAAGCCCATATAAATATATATATATATATATATATATATATATATATATATATATTAATTATTTGTCATGTCACTTGACCGTCTTGTCACAAAAAATTATATCGTTTTGGATATTTATTTTCCTTATTTAATTGATGGGAAATGGATATTATATTTCTCTCCCGTCCTTTAGCATCATTGATCAACTTTTATATGGATATGATTCCCCAATTGGACAAATCCTTATGTCAAGTTACTTGACATCCGATTAACCCTATATGTGTGTGTGTGTGTGTGTGTTTTGTACCTATTTTAGTTTACAACTTCTTACAACCATATCTTAACCGTTGATTTCTGCCAATCAACGATTATCATTTACTATGAATTAATAGTTAAGTTAAGGGGAAAATGTTTGTTCTTTTAAAAGATATAACATTGTGTCATTTTTTTTTTTTTGGAAATAATAGGAAATTAAAACAAAAACACAACAAAAAGAAACTAGGCACAAAGCCTAGACCAGTGAACACCTATAGTGTCACCATACAGACTATCAACATTGTGTCATTTTAGATCTTAACCGTTGATTTCCGTCATTCAACAGTTATGATTTCTTGGATTTTATTGCGAATTAATAATTAATTAATAAGTTTAACCCAATAAATCTTAACCGGTGATTTCCGTGATCTAAA